>NC_052336.1:16500265-16702765 GCF_016432855.1 Salvelinus namaycush | reverse complement strand
CCCAGAGCACGGGACTGGATGGCAGTGTTGTAAAAAAGAGGCCACATCCCTGGAGAGCCACATCCCTGGTGGCGTGCCGGCCTTACGGGACTTGACAAGAACTCTCCAAGCCTGCATAACTGACTCATAAAATGGAGTCAGGCCAGACAAATCACCCCCCTCCAGCTTTAAGGGGAAAAGGTGCTTGTCTAAGCCCAAACAGCCCGCTCTCCTCATCAATGTGTAGGCTGTGTCGACCCAGCAAGAACCGTCACTGTACAACAGTCTCTGGGCTGCTTGAAGCCGGAAAGCCATGATCCTAGAGAAAATGTCCACCAGGCCTTGCCCACCCTCGTGCAGTGGCAGGTACAGGGCTGCAGCTTTAATCCAGTGTTGTCCAGACCAGAAGAAATTGACATGGGTCCTCTGAAGCTCTTGTATCAGACCCTTTGGTGGCTGCAAAATCATTAGTCTGTGCCACAGGGTAGAGGCAGCAAGATTATAAGCTACCAGTACCTTTCCCCTATAAGACAGCTGGGGTAGCACCCATTTCCATCTTGACAGTCTGGCACACACTTTCTCCACTACACCCTCTCAGTTTTTTTTCTGAAAGACATCTGAGCCTAGAAAACCCCCCAAAGTCTTCTGACCTGCCCACAGCGCTTCACCCAATTGACTCTAGCTGAGGAGGCCCCCTCATACACCTTTAAAGCATCTTCACCCCCTGTAATAAAAACTGTCACATCATCTGCATACGCAGACAGTACTATCGTGGGACCCTTCATTATACCTGGCACAGAGAAACCAGTAAGCTTCGCTCTTAAAAACAAAGCATTGGTTCAATCGCCAGACTATATAACTGCCCTGAAATTGGGCATCCCTGCCTGATGCCCCTTTGGACAGGGATGGGGCAACTCAAATCACCCCCCACCTTCACCATACACGAGGCCCCAGCATACAGTAAATTCATCCAAGACAAAAAAACATCCCCAAACCCAAAGACTTTCATTGTTTTAAACAAGTACTGGTGGTCCACACGATCAAAAGCCTTCTCCTGATCCAAAGAAAGTAAACCCACATTTACATCAGACAGTTTACAAATGTCTAAAACATCTCTTATTAGAAACAAGTTGTCAACGTAGAGCGATCAGGTACACAGTAGGACTGGTCCTTGTGTACCAACAATCCCAGATACTCTTTCAACCTGTTTGAAAGACATTTAGAAACAATTTTGTATTCTGCGCACAGCAAAGCAACAGGTCTCCAATTTTTTATGAGAGCCAAATTCCCTTTTTTGGCAACAGTGAAAGCACCGCACGTTGACAGGATACAGGAAGAGAACCCTCATGAAAGGATTCACACACCACTTCATAAAAATCCTCTCCAATAGACCCCCAAAAGTGCTTATAAAACTCAGATGGTAAACCATCAATGCCAGGGGCTCGGCCTGATGAGAGCTGCGTAACTGCTGTGGACAGCTCTTGCAGTGTAATGTCAGAGTCCAATGCGACTCTCTACTCAGGTCCCAATTGAGGAAGACCGTGTAACAACTGTTCAGTACACAGAGAGTCACAATCCTCCGCCTTATAGAGGGCAGAGTAGAAATCCACGACATGTTGACGCATTTCACTGTCATCCGTGGTCGCCTTCCTATCAGGGAGACGAAGGCAGACCATCTGTTTACGTTGCAATGTCGACTGTCCTAGTTTGTTTTTTAAAGCGCTAGGAACATCCATATCCTTGAGGGAAGCGAAACGAGACCAAATCAAGGCACCTTTCACTCTTTCATGCAGAAACGACCTCAGTTCATGTCTCTTGTCCTGTAAGTTCATGACTAGTCCAGGGTCGTTCTGAGTGAGCAGCTTCAATTCAATAGATTTGATGTCCTGTTCAAGGGCCTTGATAGTCTCTTTAACTTCAATTTGAGACAGAGCAGTATACTGTTGACAAAATAATCGTATTTGGACCTTCCCAACCTCCCACCATTGTCTCAAGGACTCAAAATTCCCTTTTGTAACCCTCCATTTTTCCCAAAACAACAAAAACCTTTCACAAAACATGACATAATGTAACAATTTAACATTAAAATACCAGTAAAGTGATGACCTTCGTGGACAGGACAAGTGAATATCAACAGTAACAATATGATGATCAGAGAAACCCACAGGAGTAATGGCACACCTTCAGTAGTGATCAGATAGGTATAACCTGTCTAACCTTGCTGCACTGACACCACCTTCATTAACTTTTAGCCATGTGTACTGCCTAACTTTTGCATTCCTTACCCTCCACACATCAGAAAGCTCAAACTCAGTTAATAGACCAGACAGGCAAGTAGTTGACCGCAGGTGAGGTTCTTCAGCAGTGCGGTCAACAGTAAAATCTACTGTACAGTTCCAGTCTCCCCCTAAAACCATACACCCCTCTTGGTCACACTGTCTTAAGGTTTCCTTTATTTGATCAAAAACAACAATACGCTCTGTACCCTCATTAGGAGCATAAACATAAAAATAAAAAAAACATAACATCCACCTTGACCAATAAAACCCGACCCTTGACAATCTCTGTTGTAGATACCACAGTCACTCCTAAGCCTGAGGAAAACAAAATTGCCACCCCAGCACTGAAATTAGTACCATGACTGAGTATACGCTGCCCCTCCCACCACATACCCCAGTCAACCTCATTTTCATCATCAATATGTGTCTCCTGTAGGAAAACTACATTAAGACTTTTCTGTTTTATTACTTCTAATACCCAAGCCCTCTTATTCCTGTCCCTTCCCCCATTAATATTGAGAGAACCTACCCTTAGTATCTCCATATAGAGAAGAGAAAAGAAAAGCAGAAGAAACCACAGAGAAACCAAAGAGAAAAAATACACCCTATGAAGCATGATCATCATCATTATTTAAATTTTCTCTTATTAACCTGACCACGTTTCCGTGGTCAGGCGAAACCGCTTCTCCTCACTCAACTGGTCTAATCCCACCGTCTTCTGTAACATCACAGCTGACCTCACAAACTTATCAACATCAAAATAATCTGCCAATTTGACAGATGTCCCAAAAGTCTGATCCAGAAACCCATTTACCTCCTCTAGATCGTAAATTGAGTCCTCACCAGCTGCTATCATATCAAAAGAGATATCCATATCCTTCTCCTGATTCTCCTCAGCTGAGGCCACAGACCACAGACCACTGACTCCCCTCTACCACATCCCTTTCAACACTCCCCACTTGCACCCCATCACTCGTACCAGGCATCTCCTCCACTACCTGGGAGACTAGCCCCACCTGAACCCCATTACTCGTAGTGGGCATCTCCTCCACTACCTGGGAGCCTAGCTCCACATGAACCCCCTCCTGTACCCCATTACTCATAGTGGGCATCTCCTCCACTACCTGGGAGATTAGCTCCACATGAACCCCCTCCTGTACCCCAGTACTCGTACTGGGCACCTCCTCACCAGTCTGAGGAACTGGCTCTTCAGATCCATCCTTACCTTCTACAACAATATTTTTCTGCTGCATAACATTTCCCTCTAATACAAGTTGTAACTCCGTGCCCTCAACACGGATAACTTGTTCCTCAGCAACAGGTGCTTGTGGCTGCTCAACCACTGTCGGCCCACCTCTCCCTACATCAGCGGGCCCAGGCGTTACGATGACCACCTGCGCCCCTCCCTCTGCCTTCTCCCTTTTCGGGCAAGCATGTCGCTTATGACCAATATCCCCACACTCAAAACACCGTTGACTACCCGTACTAGCATAAGCCATATACAGTCTATTGTCATACTTGACTTTAAACGATAACTCTAAAGTCTGCTCCGGTGAGTCCAAAAACATAAACACCTGTCGCCGAAACGACATAATCTGTTTCAACGCCGGGTGTTTGCAACCCAACGGGACAACCTTAATTGAACTTGGAAACTTCCCAAAGCGCAATAACTCGCGCTCCAATAGCTCATTTGGAATAAACGGCGGTACATTTGAAATCGTTACCCTTGTTGACGGAGAAAAAAGCGGCGTAACTTGAATAAACATTCCTTTAAGAAGTACGCCATGCTCAACCATACGATCTACAAGACGCTCTTCTTTAAGAAAAACCACCACCGCTTTATTCATCCGTGACGCATAAGCAACATTCTCATATCCTACCTTCTCTCCTACGGCGACCAGAAACTCCTCCACAGTGAAAGTAGCTTCAGTAACACATCTAAAGCTGTGCCGAAGTGACAGGGACGGCATCCCCATTCGGGCTGCCATCCCCGCCAAAATCAGGGTAATTTCGATACGAAAAACAAAATACTTAATTCTACCACAACAAAATAAAAATAATAACCTTAATCATGCACAGAAGAAAACAAAGAATGCCACCATTAAAGAGAAAACCAAAAGAAAGTTCTGAATATCTAACTCTACACACGCACTCCATCGCTCATACAATTCCCAGCATGCAGCAAACACTCCCAGCATGCAGAGAGAGAGAAAGAGAGAGAGACAGAGAGAGAGAGACCGAGAGACAGAGAGAGGGACAGAGACAGAGACAGAGAGAGAGAGAGAGACCGAGAGAGAGAAAGAGAGAGAGAGAGACCAATAGAGAGAGAGAGGGAGAAAGTGGGAGACGGAGAGAGAGAGAGAGAGAGAGAGAGAGAGAGAGAGAGAGAGAGAATGAGAGAGAAAGAGAGAGAGCTATCAATCAGCATTGGTGATAGGTAGTCAGTGTGCACAACATGAGACAGGGTGAGTTCCTTCCAAACCCTTGTTGAAATTACAGATGTGTAAACTGCTCGGTGTCTGAGAGGAACCTCTGAGGAATAATAACACACTCCTCAATCCACTGTGTGGAGATTCATACATAAATTATTTAGCCATTTCACCTTTCCCTCCATCTTGAATGTGTGTGGGTGACAACTGGAGCATGAGCTAATCTGATATGATTCTGACAGGGAGACAGAGGCCTACTGCAACCCACCACCACAAAATTGAAACAGAATTAGTCAAACCAACAAAACCATCCATCGCCCCCGACTTCTGAAATATACCGCAGCACATACACAGTAAAACACATTCATACACTGAAATGTAATTCTTACAGAGGCTCAAAGATGGCCGCTATCTGTCTTAGCTAGCTGTGGGTGTCTTAACAGGCCTTAGCCCTCCATCTCCTCCCATACAAGACCCAGTTTCCTTCGGTAACTGGAAAGCTGTCTATGAGGCATGAGGGAGCGTTCCCTGTGAGCCACTCACAAACGCCCGAACCTGTGTAAGCCTAGCAGACAGGTAAGAGGTCTAACAGCAACTAAAAAGCCATTTTTATGACATGTGAAATCTGTACAGAGCAGTCAACTGTTTCATTATTCATAGTGCTCAGGAGGCCTTCCTTCTCTCTGCTTGTAGAGAAACACAGCCAGCTCCTTTTACCTCAGCAGGCTCGTTCAGCTCTATCCTCCAAGGCAGCCCACTGAAACCAGGTGTAATTTACACTCCATCTTTATCTATTTATTTGGTTCTCTATAAACCCTGGTCTGTTATGACCAGTGGGCAGAGGCAGAACTTCTCTCCAGGCCTCAGTGAGTGTCTAGGAGGATAAGCAGGGTTGGACAAGGGTTGCAGTGAATAGAAAGGGAATGTCTTGTCACTTTTTGCTACCTCTAAACATGATGCAACACAACAAAGTTCCCAATGAATGGTCTTCCTCAGATACACTACATGACCAGAAGTATGTGGACACCTGCTCGTCGAACATCTTATTCCAAAATCATGGGCATTAATATGGAGTTGGTCCCCCCTTTGCTGCTATAACAGCCTCCACTCTTCTGGGAAGGCTTTCCACTAGATGTTGGAACATTGTTGCGGGGACTTGCTTCCATTCAGCCACAAGAGCATTAGTGAGGTCGGGCACTGATGTTGGGCACAGAATCGTCTAGAATACCATTGTATGCTGTAGCGTTAAGATGTCCCGTCACTGGAACTAATGTGCTTAGCCCGAACCATGAAAAACAGCCCCAGACCGTTATTCCTCCTCCACCAAACTTTACAGTTGGCACTATGCATTAGGGCAGGTAGCGTTCTCCTGGCATCCGCCAAACCTAGATTCGTCTGTCGGACTGCCTGATGGTGAAAAGTGATTAATCACTCCAGAGAACACATTTCCACTGCTCCAGAGTCCAATGGCGGCAAGCTATACATCACTCCAGCCGACCCTTGGCATTGCGCATGGTGATCTTAGGCTTATGTACGGCTGCTCGGCTATGGAAACCCATTTCATGAAGCTCCTGACGAACAGTTCTTGTGCTTCGTTGCTTCCAGAGGCAGTTTGGAACTTGGTAGTGAGTGTTGCAACCGACAACAGACGATTTTAACACGCTTCAGCACTCGTCGGTCCCGTTCTGTGAGCTTGTGTGGCCTACCTCTTCACGGCTGAGTCGTTGTTGCTCCTATACATTTCCACTTCACAATAACAGCACTTACAGTTGACCGGGTCAGCTCTAGCAGGGCAGAAATTTGACGAACTGACTTGTTGGAAAGGTGGCACCCTATGACGGTGCCACGTTGAAAGTCACTGAGCTCTTCAGTAAGGACATTCTACTGCCAGTGTTTGTCTATGGAGATTGCATGGCTGTGTGCTCGATTTTATACACCTGTCAACCACGGGTGTGGCTGAAATAGCCAAATCCACTAATTTGAAGGGGTGTCCACATACACTATATATACAAAAGTATCACTGGTGTTTACAAACCTGTATAGCTGTAGCCCAAGAATTTGACCAACATGGTTGCACAATATCACAACACTACGAAGCCCATTAGCAGCCTCTTTCACTACAGTAGGGAGAGACCTGAGCTGTAAAATGTCTTACAAATCTCCTTGGACATGCAAAATGCTGTGTAATGTAGATTTAGGTGTTTTCTGATAGACGGAGCAGAGGTCTGAAAATGTCTCCAAGTCTACTTTGTGAGAAAGTCTATTTACCTTTCAAAAGATAATCCATGCGTTTATACCCAGGGTAGTCTACAAAAACCCAGCGCTCCTGTGAACAAGAGCAGAATATTCTCCATATGAAATGAGAGTGAAACTAAATGAAGACATACCAATATGGCTAAAATAAATGGGAAAATAGGCCCAAGCCAAGGTATGGCTTCTCTATCATGATGACCTTAGGTTATACCTTGTGCGTGTATGCGTTTGTGCGTGGGTGTTGAACACAGGTGGTCTGCTGGTTGGAAGAGGACCAACCTGACTACTTTTCCTGTCACACAGGTACAACTGCTGGGCCTGAGAGGAGACACTGTAGGGCTTACTGCTGCTATAATCTACACACACACACACACACACACACACACACACACACACACACACACACACACACACACACACACACACACACACACACACACACACACACACACACACACACACACACACACACACACACACACACACACACACACACACACACACACACACACACACACACACACACACACAATGGAGAGTAGTAGACAGTCCCAATGCCTCTTCATGTTTCATGCTGCTTACAATAACATACCCAAACACCTTGTCTTAGAACAACACAAACATAAGATATAAACACGCACGCTACTTGACCTCTCTCCACCTCGCATAGTTTAACTGCTCTTCACAGACAAGACCTATCACAGCCTATGGAAATCCTAATTTATCCCTCACAAAGCCATATTTTACTCCAATTACATGCAACATCCATCTGTGTGTTGAATTAATACAGAGAGCGCGTGAGGGACAACTCAACATCCTGTTTACCTCAACAGAATGAATATGCTCTAGTTCTGGGGGATTCTCAGTCAGTCAGTCAGCAGGTACTGGGCAGGACTGGACTAGGCTGGGCTACACACAGCTAGGGAGCAGCTGGGTCCAGTTGTGCTAAAGCCCGGGAGGAGAGGAGAGGAGAGGAGAGGAGAGGAGAGGAGAGGAGAGGAGAGGAGAGGAGAGGAGAGGAGAGGAGAGGAGAGGAGAGGAGAGGAGAGGAGAGGAGAGGAGAGGAGAGTTTGGGATGAACAGATGAATAGATGCTCAGGGGTTTCAGTAAACAGAGTCTGATGGTACTCTGGCAGCGTTTACTCTGTTCACTTTGTTTTACAAATCGCTTTTTGTCACTGTGGCTCTCCTGAGCCCTGGGTTATTCACGCTCTCTCTCTGTTATCAGGGCTGATTAGGAGGACTAGGCTGGGCCTGCAGGTTCTCTAACATCCACAAGCAGTAGTCCACAGCAGCCATTACTGTACGGTAAGATAGATGAACAGATGAGTAAAATCGAACCAATAACATTACAGTAGCATTAGAACTCCCAGCTCCAGCCCTAATGTACAGTACATTTACGTGGAGACAACACCTCTTTGTGTTACTCCATAAAAATGAATGGAGTAACACAAGAATGATAAAACAAAGGTAAACAACAATTGACAACCTAATGTCACCATACAAGATAAACAATGTTTAAATGTTTAAAATAAGCTACACGATGCTAGTGTAATGGTACTGTATTGAAGCATCATTGCCTTAAGCTAGGGTAAAAATTAATTAATGTATTTCATTTGATGTAAAAACATCTTGTCCATACTGACTGATACTGGGATTGCTGGCAGGCAGGAAGGCAGGCAGGCAGTTGATATGATTCCCAAGGTGTACTGGGGAGAGATCCCACTGGTCCAATAAAAGGCCTGAGTTCCTGCAGCAAACGCTGCTTTTCTCCAGACGTAGGCCTACACTCAACTTTAATTGGCCTTTTCTGTAGCTGTGAACCTTAATGACTCTGTTCCTGGATTAAAAGCCTTCTACCTCTCTCTCCTTCCCTTCCTCCCCCTTCTCCCTCTCTCTCCTTCCATTCCTCCCCCTTCTGTCTCTCCTTCCCTTCCTCCCCCTTCTCTCCCTCTCGCTCCTTCCCTTCCTCCCCCTTCTCCCTCTCTCTCCTTCCCTTCCTCCCCCTTCTCCCTCCTTCCCTTCCTCCCCCTTTTCTCCCTCCTTCCCTTCCTCCCCCTTCACTCTCTCTCTCCTTCCCTTCCTCCCCCCTCTCCCTCTCTCTCCTTCCCTTCCTCCCCCTTCACTCTCTCCCTCTCTTTCCCTTCTGTCTCTCCTTCCCTTCCTCCCCCTTCTCTCTCTCTCTCTCTCGCTCTCTCTCCTTCCTCCCCCTTCTCTCTCTCTCTCTGCTTCTTTTCTCCTTCCCTTCCTCCTAATCCTCATCCTCCTGCTCCTCTCTCCCTCACACTACCTCTCATTGCCTCTCACCCTCAGCCACTCCTAACAGCTATACACACACACCTTTGTTTCCACACATAAAACCTTTTCTTTGAGGTTAAAGTCTAAGCGTTTTTCTCCCCAAAAGGTTAGAGGACAAGGTATGTATCACTCCTGAAAAATTTCTCAAGTTTTTCTCTCATTTTGTCCCCATAGTGCTTTCTCTCCATTGTCGCTATCTTTGCAACATCAGCCACAATCCATTCATTTCTGACAGAGAGGTGAGAAACAGAAGAAACACTCATGAAGGTGAACCAGTGAACCAAACTTCTCAGGATACTAGGGCTGGGAATTGCCAGGGACCTCACGATACGACATTATCACGATACTTAGGTGCCGATACGATATGTACTGCGATTCTCACAATTCTATATGTATTGCAATTCGATACTGTGATTTTATTGCGATTCGATGTTCCTAACATATTGCTCACCTGCAGCTGCAGAGGGAAAGTAGAGAGACATGAGAAAAAATGCTGAAAACAAATATAATACTGCGATACTGTCACGTTCCTGACCTTATTTCCCTTGTTTTGTATTTATTTAGTATGGTCAGGGCGTGAGTTGGGGTGGGCAGTCTATGTTATTTGTTTCTATGTTTAGGTTTGTTCGTTTGGCCTAATATGGTTCTCAATCAGAGACAGGTGTTTGTCATTGTCTCTGATTGGGAGCCATATTAAGGTAGGCTGTTTTCACTGGTTGTTTGTGGGTGATTGTTGCTGTGTCTGTGTTTGTTCGCCACACGGTACTGTTTCGTTCGTTTGTTCCTGTTCGTGCGTTCATGTTTTATATGTTCTCAAGTTCAGGTCTGTTCACGTCGTTTATTGTTTTGTAGTTTGTTCAAGTGTTTTTTCGTCTTCGTTTAATAAACGATAGTATGTATTCAAACCACGCTGCGCTTTGGTCCGATCCTTGCTCCTCCTCTGACGAGGAGGAAGACGAACGTTACAGATACTGTCAAAACTATACAATATATCGTCAAAAATTATATCCCGATATGCAACTGTATAGATTTTTTCCCCCATCACTACAGGATACAAAGCAGGCCTAGGCTTTACAGATCCTACAGAACAACAAGGTGATGAGAAAATATATTGTCTACATTACCTTATGTGCTGTATAATTGACTCACACATTGGGAGTCAAGGCTACATTTAAATTAGGTTAATTCCATTCTTGCATTTGTGCTTGCAGAACAAAGCAAACCAGTACAATTTTCCCCATTCTCCAACAGCTCTCTGCATTGTCTACTCATGCCATTGTTGTCAAGCCTATTGTAGTGTTGTCACGATACCAGAATTGACTTAGATACCGTGAACAGTAGGGATGCACGATATAACTGGGAACATATTGGAATCGGACGATATTAGCTAAAAATGCCAACTTCGGTATCGGCCGATGTCTAGTTTAACGCCCCGATGTGCAAAACCAATGTCAAAGCTACTGTGCATACCTATATAACGTAGGTACATGACGTCATGACGCCACGTAAAATGTTGCGCTACACGTGCAACAAAGCATTCCTAACCTAGCCCACAATGTCTGCTATGTGGATCGAGCAGTCAGCAAGTCGAGCAGTCATTTGAAAGAGTAAGAAAATTGCAGCGAGACAACTCAAAGGCGAAATCCATTAAATCAAAATCCATTAAAGCCAAGATAATGGAAATGATTGCCCTTGACAATCAACCGTTCTCTGTCGTGGGTGATGTTGGCTTTCGCCGACTGTTCGAGCACCGGTACACACTACCAAGTGCGCTATTTTTCAGATGTTGCCCTACCGGAGTTACACATTTATAGCATCACTGCTATTAGCTTCATGACATACATACTATAGAACGCTGTTTGGGTCTTTGCGTGTCAAAAAAGATGCAGTAGCACTGTCAAAGCTGTACAAAAAAGTCTGCAAACAAGCACACACCGGCCACGAACAATGTGTTAACAATACCGAGTTGGTAATAAAGCATAATTTATTCGACCGCAACTTCTGGGGTAGCTAGCTTTAGCTTGGTACCTAGCTAGTACCAATACAACCAGCCTGAAAACAATGACCAGTAGAACCTGTAGTCATTTTCATTATTCTTAGCAATGATTTAGAAATCCTTGTGAATAAGTATTAGCTAGGTTACCACTTGTTGTTCGCCTATTGAAATTGAACTTCAGTTCATGAAAATAAATAGCTAGTCAGCAACTTAACCCTGTTGCCCAAAGCCAATGTTATAAGCAGCCAGCTAGCTTCATCTGGCTCGTGAGGCTCGACCGCACCGGGTTATGTGTTGTGAAGCTAGCCACAATAAGGATTAGGCACAATAGTGGAATTTGCGGTTTGCCTTCAAAATAAACGTATGTCATTGACAGTAATGCAAATGAATATAATTAGTAGAATTATTCCATACTTTTATTTTGAAGGCTAACCGCAAAGTCCACTATTGTGGCTAATCCTTATTGTGGCTAGCTTCACATAGATGGGTCCGACCATAATCAAATAAGAACTGTCTTATAAATTAGGGTTATTTTAGATGACACCTAGCTATATAGTTAGCTAACTATAGCTACTGAAACAGATGTCGTGTTATTTGACACGTCAGATAGCGTTATTTGACGTGTATCATTTTTGACATGCAAAGACCCAAACGACATTCCATAGAGAGGTTGAGAATGAAACGACTGAACAAATAAACAAAGACACAGCACAGCAAGTAAGTGAAAGAAATAGGTTTTGATTATGTTTTACTGGTAATGGGGACATACGTAAATGCCAAAATAACCTTTTGGTCAGTGTGTGTGTGTGTGTGTGTGTGTGTGTGTGTGTGTGTGTGTGTGTGTGTGTGTGTGTGTGTGTGTGTGTGTGTGTGTGTGTGTGTGTGTGTGTGTGTGTAACCTTTATTTAACTAGGCAAGTCAGTTAAGAACAAATTCTCATTTACAATGACGGCCTGGACAACGCTGGGCCAATTGTGCGCCGCACTATGGGACTCTCAATCACGGCCGGATGTGATACAGCCTGGATTCGAACCAGGGACTCTAGTGACGCCTCTTGCACTGAGATGCAGTGCCTTAGACCGCTGTGTCCATATGTGTGTATTAACTATTTAACTGTACTAGAATGCTTAAAGGGCTGCTAAAATTGTAGATATCGGTTATCGGCATAGGTTTTTTTTGGCAAGGAAAATATCAGATATCGGTATCGGGCAAAAATGTAATATCGGTGCATCACTAGTTTACCAGGTTTAGTATAGCAATACTCCATACAAAAACGATAACACGGCAAAAAAAGAAGGCATATTAGCCAAAGTCACAGAACTTGATCCAGACAGATAAACTCAGCTACTGCTCAGTTCAATCGTTGGGCAACTTTTGAGTACAATATCATTACATTACAGCCATGTATGCATTAACGAATCAATTATACAATCAATTTGTTTCTAGCAATCTAACTACATAACAGTAATAATTTATTTGAATGGTAAATTTCTATTAATAAACTGGGTAAATCAAGATGTAGCCTTATCCACAATATAGGTAAATTCATATTCAACAGGAGTGTGTGCATGCATTGAGTTATTGCGCTTGTTTTGGCTAATTTCATGGGGCTACAGACAATCTTATTGTTTTGTACTTAACATTTGCATAGAAGTAGCTTCTTTTATAAAAATGTGCGC
The DNA here is from genome assembly GCF_016432855.1 of Salvelinus namaycush. Lineage (NCBI taxonomy): Eukaryota > Metazoa > Chordata > Actinopteri > Salmoniformes > Salmonidae > Salvelinus > Salvelinus namaycush. The sequence continues at coordinate 16,689,852 of NC_052336.1, read as the reverse complement.
TGTCTCTTTAACCAGTAATGACTTCATTCATTCATGAGCAAAAAGGCAATAGATAATCTTTACAAGAAACGTGAGAGACCGAATAAGTGAATGAATAAAGTTTTTAGTGGCAATCAGCTTTGAAATCAGCATATTTTGCGTTGTGATTCACATATTATCCCAAACAAAGTACTAGGGTAGTGAATTGATGTTAGCTTTAGCTGTTAGCTAGTAAGGAAAGCTAGTCTACAAATCTGGAAGCTACCGGTACCTTCTTGCATTGTAAAGTGTTCTAGCCTGTTTGGACATTGTTTTGCAAACAGTAATGAACAATTTCTACATGCTGTATCGCATTATTCAAGTGTGTTAACTTCTGTGCAGCATGAGTGGGGACCTAACATGATGCAGCTCAGACTGCCAGTGCAGGCTAAGTGGAACAGGCAAGGCGGTGTGCGCGCCTCGCGTTATAAGGGGATATCGGCTGCCGCTGTGAGACACATTTTTATAGAAGTACCGAAAGTCACAACACCATTTTTCATGATATAGTATCGGAAAAAGTACAAAAGTTTTGGTATACAGGCAACACTAGCCTCTTGCCTTGAAGAGTTTGAGATGGAAGAAACTCAAAGCTATGTGCAACTGAAAACCCATTATGAGGGAAATGTCTCCAGTGTAAAAACTTACACTACTCTCAAAGACAATAATAAACATTTTTAAAGGCTTTATACTATATCAGCATACCTTTAAGTGTGAAAAAGCATAAGAAGCACAAAGGCTACAGGACACTGTACTCTGTACCTACATTGTATTACACATTTTCTATCTATGTTTGAGCTTTCAATAGATTTGAAAGATTGCCACAAGCATATTATTCTTCTAGCATGAAATCAAAAAAAGTTTGCAACTTCAAGGCTGTCCATCTTCATGATTTATTTTTATTTTATTTAATATGTGTGTGTGTGTGTGTGTGTGTGTGTGTGTGTGTGTGTGTGTGTGTGTGTGTGTGGCCCCTGTCCTTCAGAGTAGCAGTGTGTTTCTTCCCTGCCAGCTGCCCTGGTCTGGCCAGCATGGAGCAGAGTGCTGAGTGATAGACTGATCGATGGGCAGCCTAATCAGCCAGCTTAACTCTAATACCCTGGACAGGTCCACATCATTATCATATCAGGCTCCACACGTTTCGAGGTGACAAGGAAGAGGCAAAAGATTAAAGCCAATCCTGTAAAGAGGTGCCACAACTTTTAATGCGCTGACCAAGACAGGCTAGGTTTTATCTGGTAGCAAAGAAAGGAGGCTGAAGGAAGAGACAAAACAACACAGTGAAAACAGATGAGGAACTCATCAGTTGAAATTATTCTGTGCTTGGGGAGTGCTAGTGAGCACATGGCTTATCAGTGGCTTTGTTGTGGCACGAGCTCTAACCGTACCTCAAACCACTTCCGTCAGCCAGCTCTCCCCCAGCCCACAGCCTGGTCCTAGACTCCTAGCAGCCCATTACTGGCTATCTATTAAGGTAAGCGTTTGTTTAACTCCACACACATTTGGGGGCGCTGGGGGAACTCTTAGAAATCATCTATAAACTGCTTTAAACAAACTGTTTACAGGCCGTAAATGACGCATAAAAGAAGAAACAGGTTTGAGGTTGGGGCTGGGGCTTGTGGTGGTGGTGGCTGCACACACTTCACTCGATTATCTTCAACACACACACACCCCCGATCTGTGAGTGATTCACAAAGGAGGACCACAATACATGCATTCCACACTTTAAAACCAGCCAAAATGACACACACATTCATGAGAAATGTTGACTAACTGCGCAACAACAAAAAAGACATTCCAATGCCAAGAACAACCTGGCACCAATTAAGCTCTAGCTTTAGAAAGCACTGCCAATTCAAACCCAACAGGCAAACACAGTACGTGCTACATTCAGTATTGTGTAATGGCATCGAGTGTCTTTCCAGCATGTTCAAATAATATACAAAAGTGTATGTAGGCTATACGCGCTTATCTTCAGGGTGCTGCTATAACGAATGCGTAGACCGATTCGTTTTGGGTTTCATAATTAATGCTGCCTGTTGAAGGTCAACCACATTCCATTCCTGTGAAGATTAAATGACTGAAAGGTCTGGGGCAGTCAGCTACACAGAGAGACAAAGAGAACGTTGACTTGGCCAACAGGCACACCCTTTCCCAAACTCTGCCTGGGCTTATTTTAACAAATCCAATAAAAAAACAGTAATTTACCTTTTTTCTTATTGTCCTAGTTCATAATTCCCCGTTACTCAATTACTGTCAGCTTCCTTTACAGCGCAGGATAGAGTCTACAGGGAAATGGAGGGGGATACCAATTTCTACAAAAGCAACTTTCTGTTCACCAAAATTGCCGCTCTCATTATACTGTTCATGGGAGAAAAGCGAAGGTGCTCAAACCAAAGGTTTTTGAAGCATGAAACCTGATTAATAAGCTGTGATACAGATGCCTCCATGACAATTTCATCTGTAATGAAGACCATGTGGTTAGCAGCTCCAGTGTCGACCCTGAGGCCCAGCTACAGTGAATACGGCTGATTTTGCATGAAAAGCCCAGTTAATAACATTAGGGGGAAATCTTAACAATCGTTCAGTGCAGGAACAAGTTCAGCAATACATGGGCCTGAGAGTAAATCAATCTGAAATTGATTAGCTGTTCCCAGTGAAAGACTCAGATGAGGTTGTTTCCCCCTATCTTGTTCTGAAGTCACCTGCAAGCCCACTGACGGCCGAGCTCCAGGCTTATTCTATGAGCCTTGACAATCCATAACACACACACAGTCAGCTGTCTATACAGTTATGAATGTGAATGTGACTTTCCCCATAGTCAGAGTGTAACCCTGAACTTAGCGGCCACCACTCCCCATCATCATTAATGCTTAAGATGGCTAACAAGCCCACTGTCAACAGCTTCCAGGCTAATCGACATGTCAATCAATGGCGGGTGTGAGGCGGGCTTTTAGTGGGTCCCTGGGGTGGCTGCTTAGAGCACGCTCAGTTTAACACAGCAGCGCACTGAGGGTGTAAACAGAGAGGGATATAGACTTCTGGATTGACTAGCTGATCAATGCCATTGATCACTCACCTCCAGCTCTTTGTGCAGGCTGGCTGTTCTCCCCTCCACCGCCCGGCCCTCCGCCTCCTCAGCCTCCAGCGCCTGGATCAGAACCTCATTCTGCTCACTCAGGTCCCGCACAAACGACTGCAGCACGCCCACCTTACTCTAGAGGGAGACAGAGAAAAGGGGCACAGCAGACACGACCTTTGTTAGGTGTTTATTGGAATATCAACACTGAAATGGATTGCTGCTACCCACCTTCACTCAGTGTTATGGAGGGAGGACTGAATGACCAGTTGTGATTAAAACAAATCCATTCAGAAAAATACAGCACATTCTCAAACATCACTTTGTATGAATACATCAAAGGAAGCAGTGATGGTCAGAGAAAGTTTGAAAGTGGTAGGCATCAGGTAGGTAATCAGGTAGGTATTTGAGGGAGACAGAGACAACTCTTCTCACTTGCTGTTGTGTCGGTTCTTGTCCTGCCCCCATCCCCTCTCTGACAGCCAGCCCCTCTGATCATAAAGCAGGACATGCAGGGGGTGTTCGGGCCAAACCCATCAGATGACATCCACCCCCCCCCCATATTAGAGCTCTGCTAACACCAGGGGTACTATTAGTCATACGCCACCTCTGATCTAGCATGGCATCTTCACAGCCCAGACACATGGATGCTCTGACACTAATTCCTATGCAGGAACATGCCGACTATCTGCAGAACAGCCCAGACAGTTTGGACCCAGATGATAATTTAGTGCGGGATGGACATATAGGAATTATTATGGCTCTGTCGGCCGTCAGGTAGAAATGGAGATAAATGCTCCATCAGACTGAAGGGTATTTGCTTTTCAAAGCCTCTTTTAAAGGAGTGGAGATGGAGGTGAAGTGGAAGTGACAAGTGCCCCGCCTCACTTAAACAGAACACAAACAGGTGGGTTTGATGCTGCCCTGATGCAAAGCCCAGCCCACCAGCTCAATCAGCCCGTGGTGATGGGCACTGGCAGCACACACCCTATGAACTGGGGGCCGTACATGGAAAGGTCCTCCCCCTTCAAACACTAGGCTAATTCTCTAGCCCCAAAGACGCATGTGGGAGTCCTTACTGTGACTAATAGATGAGAGGAGCAGCATTAGGTTCCTTGAGAGTACCAACATGGGTCCTGCCAACATCAAAGGTTACCCTTTCTGTTAAGTAATTCTTCCCTCAGTTTGAAAGAATGAGCAGATGAGAGTCTGGCAGGGGGGAGGAGGGTGAGAGTGTGAGGGAAGGTAGGGCAGGAGGGGTGAGAAAGAGGGGGAGAAAATGAGAAAGAGATCATATATTTTAGGTGTATAATCCTGTTTCCCAGCTGTGAGCAGTTTTACAAAACAAATCTCCTGGCCATGAGAAAGATAATGCAAACCTCATAATGACACAAATAATAATCCAACAACACCAATAGCCAGCCACCCAGCTGCATCCAGGACAGCGGCTGGCTATCTCGGCCACCACACAGCCTCACCACATTCAAATTCATATTGGATTTTTATTCTTTCACCTTTCTCAAAGCATCCATTTCAGACGGCATGAAAAAGTAATATTCCAGCAATAAAGCTTGATTTACACCCCTTCCATGTTCCCCCTCTTCCTTTTTTTATTTGATCATTTAGCCAGGATCGTATAACTGTATATCAGACACAAATGAAATCAGCTCCCTTGCACATTAAGGCCATGTCTTGCTGCAGCTAACATCCACTGCAACCCAGCCAACCAGCTCCACAGCAAGCCAAGGGCAGTGTCCCATTCATTTTCAGGCCCATTTCCTCCTATGATTAGGCGATCAATCAATCCCAGCCTTCAATCTCATCAAGCAGACGGGATTATCTTCCCATCTCCCCTCTCTCCCTCTCTCCACTCAGTCAAACACTCACTCCCTCCCTCACACACGGCAGCACATTAACATCAGATCAAGTATCACCCAACGCACGCCGTCTGCCACATCAGCCCACCACAAACAGACAGATCTTCATCGCACCCTTCTCTCAACATCTCCTCTGTCTCCTAAGGAGTGAGCACACACACACGCACACACACACACAGTTCATTTTTAGAAGCATCAAGCATTAGGATCCCTGTGGATTGACAGAGAGTGCGGCCTTTGCTAAAGCAGTCTTCAAGGCTTTCACTTACACACTCCCTTTCCAAGCCCCCATCTTCCTTGAGAAGATATTGAATGGATGGCATCGCTCAACACCACTGGATCATAACTGCACTTGTGAGATATAGTAATAAATCATTTATTTTCTTAAATGTGGAAGAAGTCACATCACACAATGTCCAGTAAAGCCAAAGACCTCACATAGCTCCTCTCTGTTATTCACTGCAGATGGAACACCGTAGGTAACAGATTAGGATTAGCTGTGAGGTTTGGAGTGTTAGAATACATTGATCAAGCCTGAGCTTGTCCTTCTATTGGTCAAAGAGTAACCTCATATCGCCAACATGCTTGTGTACCCACAATGCACTGGGGAGCAGCTCGACTCTTCAGTCTCTGTCAGGTTAAGAGATGTTACTCGATAAAAGCATGGTAACTGAGGTCTTTGTGGTAGGAAAGGGGTTGGAGGGGATCTTTTTTACAATGTGGACCGCTGTTTACACTCCCTAAATGGTGGCTAAAACAGTCACTTGTAAACAGCAGAATGCCATTAAACTGGGTCCACTCAGGGCTGTTGGGGCTTCTCAACACGGCCAGATAAATGGCCCACTGGGACCAGGGACTGGGAGGGGATATGGGGTCCAAGAGACACCTCCACACACATACTGGTACTGAGGCAGAGAGCAGGGGACAGTCTACAACCCATCAATAACGGTCCTTACAGGCCATGGGTCTACTCTAGGCTTCCAGAGCATTTGGAAAGAAGTCAAGGGCTGTGAATATTTCCACATTTTGGAAATGTTACAGCCTTATTCTAAAATGGATTAAACTGTTTTTTTCCCTCATCAATCAACACATAATACCCCATAATGACAAAGCAAAAACAGGTTTTAGATTATATATATACATTTATGGAAATATCACATTTACATAAGTACTCAGACCCTTTACTCAGTACTTTGCTGAAGCACCTTTGGCAGAGATTACACCCTTGAGTCTTCTTGGGTATGACGATACAAGCTTGGCACACCTGTATTTGGGGATTTTCTCCCATTCTTCTCTGCAGATCCTCTCAAGCTCTGTCAGGTTGGATGTGGAGCGTCGCTGCACAGCTTTTTTCAGGTCTCTCCAGAGATGTTCGATCGGGTTCAAATCCGGGCTCTGGCTGGGCCACACAAGGACATTCAGAGACTTCTCCCGAAGCCACTCCTGCGTTGTCTTGGCTGTGTACGTAGGGTCGTTGTCCATAGAAAGGTGAACCTTCGCCCCAGTCTGAGGTCCTGAGCGCTTTGGAGCAGGTTTTCAAGGATCTCTCTGTACTTTGCTCCATTCATCTTTCCCTCGATCCTGACTAGTCTCCCAGTCCCTGCCACTGAAAAACATCCCCACAGCATGATGCTGCCACCACCATGCTTCACCATAGGGATGATGCCAGGTTTCCTCCAGACGTAACGCTTGGCATTCAGGCCAAAGAGTTCAATATTGGTTTCATCAGACCAGAGAATCTTGTTTCTCATGGTCTGCAAGTCCTTTAGGTGCCTTTTGGCAAACTCCAAGAAGGCTGTCATGTGCCTTTTACTGAGGAGTGGCTTCTGTCTGGCCACTCTACCATAAAGTCCTGATTGGTGGAGTGCTGCAGAGATGGTTGTCCTTCTGGGCAGCCAGCTCTAGGAAGTCTTGGTGGTTCCAAACTTCTTCAATTTAAGAATGATGGAGACCACTGTGTTCTTGGGGACCTTCAATGCTCGATATATTTTTTGGTACCCTTCCCCAGATCTGTGCCTCGACACTGTCTCTGAGCTCTACGAACAATTCCTTTGACCTAATGCCTTAGTTTTTGCTCTGACATGCACTGTCAACTGTGGGACCTTGTATAGACAGGTGTGTGCCTTTCCAAATCATGTCCAATCAATTGAATTTATGTCAGGTGGATTCGAATCAAGTTGTAGAAACATCTCAAGGATGATCAATGGAAACAGGATGCACCTGAGCTCAATTTCGAGACTCAAAGCAAAGGGTCTGAATACTTACGTAAATACGTTTTTGTGTTTTTTATTTTTAATAAATGTGCAAAAATGTCTAAAAACATGCTTTCACTTTGTCATTATTGGGCATTGTGTGTAGATTGATGAGGGGGGAAAAAATATTAAATACATTTTTGAATAAGGCTGTAATGTAACAAAATGTGGAAAAAGTCATGGGGTCTGAATACTTTCCGAATGCACTGTATGTACTACAGAATAAGTGAAACATTGTTGAACTTACAGAACTGGAGAGAGCTCATTTTGAAAATACCTAAATGAGTTTGACATACCCCTCTGATGGTAATTATCAAGTAAATTAGATAGTGTATGCTATGTAATTTAATTAAACTCTTAGCTCACTGCTTTCAAAACAACACTATTATAGGATAGGCAATAGAGATGTTGATATACTGTACTAGTCCTTCTTTGAACCCTTGACAAGAGAGTTCTAAAAGGCTTGTTTTGTGTTTCCAGAGCCGAGGCTGTCAGAGGCTGTGTGAATCAAACAGGATTTCCCCAAACCGAGGATAAATGCAGTTAAAATGAGAGGCTATGTTGTTTCCAAACTCTGCCATTGCTTTGCCATGGAGAGGATACTTCTGAGAGAAGGAGCTTTCCTCTGGTGAGTAGAGTCAAAGAGACAGGCTTGGCTCACTAAAACTTTCATCAGCCGTCATCAAGCCCAGTCCTCAAGGTGTGCAGCCACCCCCCCACCCACACAGCCAACCCCATCCCATAGCCACTGACATGACATGCACAGAGGGGGAGAGAGAGCAGCGGAATTGGCTCATACTCATCACTTTCATCATTCTTTAGTGGAGATGAATATGAAAAATAGCACATCTTTAAATGTTGAGGAGAAGAAAAATGAATTAGTAATAGACTTACAAGGACTAAGAGCATGCACATGTAGGGAAATGTATTCCACTTTTACTGATGAGCACTGGCTAAAAGGTACATTTTCCAGATATGTAAAGATATTCAATAAAAGCCACTTAATGGGATAGTTAAAAAATAACCCAAAAAGCTTTTTGATGTAAAGACAGTAATTCTCTTAACAACATTGATCAACCTGTCATGCTTTCATTATGGCACTATACCTTTTAGCAGCCATGCGCTAGGCTAATAGCATTATATGTCTCTAAAACACCAAGTTTCCTCCCTGCCCTTGTCAGGATCAGTCTGTTGTCCCTCCTCAGACTTCACATGCAGGGCCAGCAGATACAGTCGCCATAAAAGGCCTGTCACTAAGTGTCTGCATCATGATGTAGGTCTAACCATTTTCTAGTTTATTCTCACACATATGCATCACATTGCAAGATCAGTTCATTAGTTGAAATAACACACTTGCCCCAGCACATCCAAGGAGCGTCACCGCCATTACCAGTTTACCTGCAGAGCCTCCTCCCGGCTGTCATCCGATTGGTCAATGCGTCGAAGGCGCTCGTGGTAAAGGGTCCGGAATTCCACAAGGAGTTTCTGAATCTCAGCTGGCCGCTGAGTCTCACTGGAGTAGCCATGATCCCCTAAGCCAGACCGGTAATCTATCAACACAAATAAACACATATTACCATCAACACAACTGATGCATGGACACCATGTCTCACAATGACAAACTAAACTAAAACTAAAACTGAAAATTGTGGCATTGCCTACAGTACTATGTAGAGAGAGACGCCGTAAAAAAAACAGTGATGGGTTTCAGTGCGGGCATCAGTGTCTGAGCTGGCCACTGATGCTCGTCAGCTACTCTCATAGGAACTGTGACTGTCCAGAAGTGCAGCAGCCCACACAATAAATGGCTTTAATAACATACCTGAATCCTCAGGTGTGTAAAACCCTTGTTTTTCACTTCATCATTTTTAATTATGTGCTGAAAAAACCTACCCAGAGCCCCTTGCTTCAGACCACAATGCCTTGTTATATTCTCTCTAACAGCAGTAAGGGAGGATAGCAGCATAGTCTCTCTTTGAGGAGCGGCCTATAAAACACATTTCACTCCGACAACTAATACGTTATAACAATGGCAGATAAAGAGAAACTGTGCACCAAAGGAGCAGGTGAGATTTGAGGTTTAAAACAACTCTATTTGTGGGTATGTGTGAGTGAGCTGCATCAAAATCTTCTGAAATCATGGAAAGGAAAATAAGTAATGAAAAAAGAAATGAGAATAAATCATATCTTGCTGCAGAGTAGCCTTGACCTGGAGGATGATCTTGATAGAGGTGGTGCTGTCCATTTAATTCATATTGATGTTTACACAACACCACCCCCAATCTTCCTTATCTCACTTCTGACCAAGTCATATTCTGGATTAGATTGAACCAACTCCAGATCGAGATGGAGAGAGAAAGCAAGACGAGAGCAATGAGAAAGATAGAAAATATCCCTTTAAAGGGAGGTTTAGCCACACGTTTGTATAACATGTTTAGTTAATTAACAATTCAGGCTAATGCATTTAAATTACATTTAGAACTAGCTAACTTCACAAACAGCAGGCACCTATCTGAGGCACAACCTTCATTACAAATCTCTCAGTGGCAGTGCTTTGCATCACGAGCCTCAACTCGTTCTCCTGAGTGAGATGGATAGGTAGCAGCAACCCAGCTAGCTACGTTACTTTGACAAACAGTGACAAGTGTTTTCCAGGATATGGCTATAAACCCACAGGCAGTATCAACTTCTTGAAAAACTACGAGGTCGCCTAACGTTGATAGCCAAATAGGTAACGTTAGCTTATATCTAGATAATTATTTGGCTAATTCCGTTAGCTGGCTAGCTAACATCAACAGAGTTAGTTGTGTTGTCTTCATAATATGTAACGTTAGCTAGCTACCTGTTGCACTCCGGCTGCTTATCATTTCATTCGGTTTCAGATATGCCAAGTGGCTTTATGAGGCGCCTTGCACAGATTTAATCAACCTCATGTCGTTCAGCAAGTGAAAGTCTCCCTTCTACTTTGCATTATAAATGCAGTGGTAAACTTATTATGTTCCGTTTTATCCGCTGTCATCACGTTCTAACGTTACCCGCCTGGAAGCCCCCATCTCCCGCTTCTGCACCTGCACATCCTGTCAGTTCAAGTGCCAACAGTGAGACTAGCCAATCAGGCAATGATTTTGCGTAGCGCTTTGTCTTTAGAACCAATCACAGTGTACACATTGCCACGAAGAGGCGTGAACCAGTTTTTGTTTTGGGAGTGAAAGTCCCAGATTTCCATGGAAACTTGCACAACTAACTAGCCGTTTGGTTGTGACTAGCGTGCATTACTGTCCCTTGGACTCTCCTCTTTGTTGTCCTTTTGTCGTTTGGGACTAGCAGATGCAAATATCATTTGAGTGTGACAACCTTTGTAGGCAGGGATGAATTAAAGTAAAACTATTTGTTTTAGTGACAGTCACACATGTATAATGCAAAATGCAATATTAAAAGCAATAAAAAACTAAATGACTGTCTCTTCCAGATTTCTCTATAGGCTGCTACTGTACCTGTACTACTGTACAGATCAGAAAGTGGAAAGTCCAGATTGTGTGTTATTATAATTGTTTAACTTGCACCTTATTCCAGGTATGGTCACTTTGCCTGTTTCTGTCTGGCCCTTACAATTGAAAATAGCCCATGTGGTCTGATGTTCTCATAACATTCTCCCTGCACAGTGGTTTCATCTCCTTGGAACCTTTTTTCCTTGCAAATATAGGACACTTTATTGAAATTGAATTTCCAAAGGTCCTTTGTTTTATGAAGAATAGAAAGTAATGGGTAGAATATATTGATAGTTATAAGCTGCTCCTCTCTGCTCAGAAAGCTTGGAATGTGTTCATGTTGAGAATCATAAGGCAAAGCGTGCTGAAAGCCACATGATTGCTATATTACTCGATTATTGACTTGAAAATTGCCTTCCCTCTATTCCTGTTTATTATGAGCATATTTGTTTCCTGCCTTAAACTCCATGGCCTAAAACGGCTATCAGGGTGCATGATGAATAAGAGATACAGAAACTGATTGCTAACAATATTATTTCTTATAATGTGCTGTGAACTGCAGAGCTTCTGAGCCTCATAAATATTTATAAGACCCTGTGTCACAACGGGAACTGGACAAATTGTTAAAATCTGCTTGCCCTGGGGAAACTGTTTAATTCACAAAGACAATATTGCATGCCTGTGAGATCTCTGTTTTGCTAATGCAGTGCAACACAAACCAATAAAAAGCTGCTTGCAAATCACATTCATCCATAACCTTTCCTGATCATCTCAAAGGAAATTGTACATACACCTTGTTGTTCTCCCTATTCTGTGCATATCATGACACTATCTATTGTATTTATCAATTTCCAGTTCTTATTAATTTTCTGCATATGCAGTAAATGTTCTGGTTGGATAAATAGTCAGTGTATGAAGGTTAGATTGATTATCACCAGTCCAAGAGAGACAGGCTTTAATCACTTCACAGTAGACTATTGAATGCTGTGAAACATAATCACCTGCAGAGTTTAGTGGATTGTGTAACAACAAGTTCCGATTAGGCTGATGCCTCGGAGGCTGGAATTTGTGCAAATTTGTGAGATTCAATAAAAGCCTTTCCTTATTTTTCATGTTTTGAAATAATCACCTTTGACATTGCAACATCTTGTCAATATTCTTGAGCAGGAATCTAGTGGAAGCACTGCATGCAAATAGGTCTATGTGTTGACAGCTTTAGTTAAAAGTGTCTTCTGTTTTTAGGTTGACGTACTGTACTGTTGTTTACCTTGTGTTGTTGCCTTGTGCCATCTCTGTTCTTGGTGATAATAGCATCATGTCTCTCATTTTGGATATCACCAGGGTTTGAATGGGAATTCAGAGGTGGAGGAGCCATATTTGGCTTATGCCAAGATTAGGGTTAGGGTGATGCTGCACTCTTAGAAAAAAGGTGCTATCTAGAACCTAAAAGGGTTATTTGGCGGTCCCCATAGGAGAAACCTTTGAAGAACCCTTGATGGTTCCAGGTAGAACCATTTTCTTTCCAAGTATAACCGGGTTCGATCCCAGGCTGTGTCGTGACCGGGAGACCCATGAGGCGGTGCACAATTGGCCCAGCGTCATCCGGATTAGGGCAGGGTTTGGCTGGCCGGGATTTCCTTTTCCCATCGTGCTCTAGCGACTCCTTGTGGTGGGCCGGGCGCCTGCAAGGTGACTTCAGTTGCCAGCTGGACGGTGTTTCCTCTGACACATTGATGCGGCTGGCTTCCGGGTTAAGCGAGCAGTGTGTCAAGAAGCAGTGCGGCTTGGCAGGGTCGTGTTTTGGAGGACGCAAGGCTCTCGACCTTCACCTCTCCCGAGTCCGTAGGGGAGTTGCAGCGATGAGACAAGACTGTAACTACCAATTGGGGAGGAAAAGGAAAAAGGAGTAAAAGTTTTAAAAAAGAACACACTATTTTGCAAAGGTCTCCAGTAGCCTCAACAGCACTCTGTAGGGTAGGACCATGATGTAGCCGGAGGACAGATAGTTTCCGTCCTCCTCTGTGTACATTGACTACAATGCAAAACCTAGGAGGCTCATGGTTCTCACCCTTTCCATAGACTTACACATTAATTATGACAACTTCCGGAGGACGTCCTCCAGCCTATCAGAGCTCTTGCAGCATGAACTGAAATGTTGTCCACCAAATTAAAGGATCTGAGAATTAATCTAGTACTAAAAGCATAAGCTACAGCTAGCTAGGACTGCAATGTATGAAATGTAGTGAGTAGTTGACTCAAAGAGAGCGAAAGACAATAGAACAAATTAATTTCTTCCCAAATGAAGGAGAAGCAAAAGAGGAATAGAGAGATAGAGGAATAGAGAGAGATTTCCTCATTTTTTTCCCCCTTTCAGTTTCACTTACTTTGCTAGCAAATGCAGCTAGCTAGTTTAGCCCACTGAAATACCCTGCTCAAACAGAGGGATGCTGCTATGACTTTCCCACACAACACTTTCCCACACAACAACTCTTCCAAGTCAAGGTAAGCTTTTGGTATTACTAATTTAATGCCACCGGGGCCCACCGGTGTAACTGCTTACTGACTGTACACTGTAACATAACTGCATGATTGTAGCAGGTTTACTAACGCGTTAGTTCTATTAGCTATGCTGATTATGACGTTACTTTAGCTAATATGGTGACAATGATGTAGGCTGTGTGTAGCGGTTTGGCTTGGAAAGGTTTTTTCGCCTGGTCACATACAGTGTTGTGCATTGAAGTCCACAAGCGAAGGGAAGAGGTGAGAGGAGGAGAGCGCATATATGCAAGAAGGAATACAACGTGGCTGCTATAATGTGAACTGTGCTTACTCGTGATCAGGGGTGTATTCATTCTGCCGATTCTTTTGAAAAACGTTTCTTAAACGTAAGCAAACAGAACAAAACGGGGATAAACATACATTAATTTGTCCAATCGAAACTCTTGTTTGCAACTGTTGGACTAATGATTACATCCTATATCAGCTAGATGCAGGCAAGAGTGTGCAAGGCGATATTGAATGTCACTGTCTGTCACCTGAAATGTGTTGCTCCACCTGTGTGCACCTGCGTTGTAAACTTTAATTCATATGCTTGGTTGTAGGAACCTCATGATGGGTTTAGGGAAAATTTGAGTATCATGTAGTCGCCCAATGCCTCGCAAAGAAGGGCACCTATTGGCAGACACAGAAAATCTCTTTGAGCATGGTGAAGACTTTGGATGGTGTATCAATACACCCAATTACTACAAAGATAGATGTTCTTTCTAACTCAGTTGCCGGAGGGGAAGGAAACCGCTCAGGGATTTAGCCATGAGGCCAATGGTGACTTGAAAACAGTTACAAAGTTTAATGGCTGTGATAGGAGAAAACTGAGGATGGATCAACAATATTGTAGATACTCCACAATACTAACCTAATTGACAGAGCAAAAAGAAGGAAGCCTGTACAGAATAAAAAATATTCAAAAACATGCATCCTTTTTGCAACAAGGCACTAAAGTAAAATATTCCAACAATGTGGCAAAGCATATATATTTTTGTCCGGAATACAAAGTGTTATGTTTGGGGCAAATCCAATACAACACATTACTGAGTACCACTCTGCATATTTTCAAGCATAGAGGTGGCTGCATCATGTAATGGGTACACTTGTAATCTTTATGGACTGGGGACTTTTTCAGGATAAAAAGACACGGAATGGAGCTAAGAACAGGCAAAATCCTAGAGGAAAACCTGATTCAGTCTGCTTTCCACCAGACACTGGGAGATTAATTCCAAATGTACACTGGAGGCCAAATGTACACTGGAGTTGCTTACCAAGACGACATTGAATGTTCCTGAGTGGCCAAGTTACAGTTTTGACTTAAATCGGCTTGAAAATCTATGGCAGGACTTAAAAATGTCTGTCTAGCAATGATCAACAACCAAATTGACAGAGCTTGAAGAATTTTTAAAAGAATAATGTGCAAATATTGTACAATTCAGGTCTGCAAAGTTCTTAGAGACTTACCCAGAGACTCACAGCTGTAATCACTGCCGAAGGTGATTCTAACATGTATTGACTCAGGGATGTGAATACTTTTGTAAATTAGAAATTTCTGTGTTTCATTTTCAATAAATTTGCCAACATTTCAACCCTAACCCTAGCATCAACCCTAACCCTAGCTTTATGTCAACCCAAACCCTAACCTTGGTTTATCATACTTTTTATCATACTTTTCTCTTTGGACCTGTAAGTGCTGGAGCCTAGCTCTCTCTTTGTCCCAATTTGCTGGAGCCTGGCTCCAGCTAGCTCCTGCACAATTTAAAAACTGAATATCACTCCAAGATAAATGAGACCTTGGTAAATGACGAATGCTGTGATTTCCATTTCTTCTGAGTTCCCTGTTGTCGATTAGGGCTGAAAGCTAAAATGATGTAATCAGTTATATCTGAAAATGAAGTAAAAAGGAATGCGGTTCTAAGGGTCAGTGGGATTTTTCTGGGCAATGGATGTGGCCACGAAGGCCCAGTGACTCACAAGCCAACCACGACTTGGCTACATCTTTGTTACAAACTGAGATTATTACAAAGATGTCCCTTGGCAACTCATTATACCATCAGCTCAGGCCATTTTCTCCCCCAGTCTTTAATTAAATTTGAATTATTGCAAAAATAAAGAAGAATCAACAGCTACATGGCTGCCAGCTAGTCTTGTATTGCGCCAGAAGGCAGGTGCCTTATCTTTTTAATTTGTCTGTTTTTTTCTGTCCATCTCTACAGCTCATTTTTATGCTCGGTATCATTTGCCATGTCTCTCCACACTTTCCTCTTGTCCGAAGCCCATATCACCCGTTCTTTGCTTGTTTCTTTGGATGTGGGGGTGATGGAATCTAGTAGGAGCACACACAAACCTCTCAATACATCGGTCATATGTCTCTAATCAAGCAGTCTCTTAATTTCAGACTGTCAAGCGAGAAACAGGACAAATAAGTCCTTTTGAAGAGGCATCCTTACAACACAAAAGAACCAAGCCTTCACTGCTAACTGGTGACAGTTTTGCACTATTGTATACAGAACATTACTCAAGATAGTTGATTATAGTGGTGCTTTGAATGTAATCTATTCTTGTCTTGTAAAACATCTCATTCCACATTGTGGAAAGAAAATAATGCATTTGACTCATTAAGATGTAAAAATTGACAATGTATTTAATTGAGAAATAAATAATTGTTACAACTTGTCATCACACTGATAGGAAAAGCAGCCAGACAAAGATTTGAATGTTCCAAAGCAAAACAAGATGTTGTCAATAAGACATCTCTCTCTTTACCTTCCTGAGCATCAGCAGTGTGGAAACACTGGCTGTCAGGCTTTGTTCCACAACGGACCCTTTGTGAATGGCTCTTTACTCTAATAAAAGACAGTAATTGCTGCAATGGTTGAAAATGTTGAAAACCATGTAATGTCAAGGCTGCATTTGAATGGTTGCTGATTAATTTCTCCTTGTGTGTGTCAAGCTCATCATGAAAGATGGAGATTGAAGGAGGGAAAGAAGTACACAGTCCTCTCTCTCTCTCTCTCTCTCTCTCTCTCTCTCTCTCTCTCTCTCTCTCTCTCTCTCTCTCTCTCTCTCTCTCTCTCTCGCTCTCGCTCAAGGATGTTGGGTGCACATGCTTTCCAATGTGGTACACAATAACCAATAACACAATGTCCTAGAAAAAGGAAAGAGGATGGAAAATTAAAGATTTCAATTTACTTCAACAGAAATAGACAACCATTTAATACCTTTCTGTTTTATTTCCCCTATCATTAAATTTCAACCTGAGTTAAAGTGAAATAAGTTTTAGAGAGTCAAGCTAAGAGATGGGGAGCTCCACACATGACAAGTTGCCATCTCTACACAAGACCAAGTAGCATAGATACGTTGAATAATCAGACATTTGAAATAGTGAATGAATAGGATTTATATACAGCAGTTTGTTTAATAGTAGTAATGTAGGCTACAATAATATCAGAATAGAACATGTGAGAGAATTACTGTAAAATGTGCATCCGTGAAAAGCTACGCAGACATTTCACAGAATGTGTGTGTGTATATTCCAGCGGTTTTAAAGGAATACTATAGGCCTACACAACATATATTTTTGTACAAAGAAACCCCATTTCAACATCTATATGCTTATTGTAGGAGTGATCTTTACCGCATAGCCAGGGTGAAAGCCAAGCTTATGAGCTCACTGGGGGGCAGACCTTTCCCTAGGCCTAGCCCATACTATAAAACCATCCCAGTGACACCCAGGAGAGCAGAAACACTATTCATTACACCGAGCAGAGATAGCTGGGGTTCACCTCAGCAACACAGTGATACATAGCATCTGAAACACACTGAATATATAGAAAAGCATGCATATTGTATCAGGGCAACCATTTTTTATTCTTACCATCTTTATTACTCCATATCCTGACCTATTCATGATATTATGTGTGTTTCATCTCTACTATGTTAGTAAAGCATGAATAACCTGCTCAGGTTGCATAAAACCCAGCTAAAATTAGAATGTTGGTGTACTGCACTACTCGCTGCAGAAAAGGAGATGCAATCGTCAAGGTCAAAGAATTAATTGAAATGTTAGAACTACAAATGAATGGAGAAGTTGCGGTCTTACCAGCCAGGGGCCCTCTTACTGAGCAGAGCACTGCGCTGCAGTCAGAATAAGAAGCAGAGAGCAAAGACAAGGCTGTGTGTGTGGGAGAGTGAATTATCAATCTGCTTTACATTTGAAGGTAATTCAAATTCTTAATTTCTTTTGAACAGGCCCCGCAGAAAGACGTGGGACATGGTGGGGTGACAGGTTAATTGAGGAATAATACCCTTCAGAATGATGGATTTTGGTGACTTGAGATGACAGAATCCATTATAGGAAATTCAAATTTGCAATTAAAGTGGGAGGTAGGGTGCAGAACTCCTTCATTTTAATTTCCCCTTGCTCCTCCCCTGTTATTATTAATATTCTGCATTAAATGTCCGGCCCCTCTCACCCATTTTGTATCCCTCCCAACACGTTGCGTTCAAATGGGACTTAATTAATATTCTAATGCATAAGTACAACAGCTGTTACAGAACAGGGACATTGGACAAGAGGGACAGGCATGAGGTAATTTAACACATTTTACATGAGTAAAAACACATGGCTACCATTCCCTACTCTCATTCTGGGTCACACTGTAAGCTCTGTGAAAGCATTCCTGGTTTGTGTTGATATGACAAGCCTTTATTTCCTATGTTATATAGTGTGAGGACTGATACTGTGTGATATTTGATCCCCAACCTGAGTGGAATCTACTCAGGCCCTCTGTACATTGGTGAGTGGGCAGGGAATTGCTGTCATTGGGCAGATTTTTGTGATTAGGAGCTGGCATATGACATGTACAGATGTAGGATCTTAATTTGATCACCTTGTTGCAGGAGAACTTTCCTGAAATGCTTGATTTTCCCTTACGAAAAATGTACAGTATCGACCCCTACAAAAATGTCCATGAATCATAATCTACATAATAATTCAAATTTCCTGTTGCTGCAGGATTATTTTTCTGCTGTAGCAAACTGGCTCAAATTAAGATTCTACGTCCGTAGTGTAATGTGATGCTGGCAGACAGGTGACTGATGGTGATCATATCTCTGTCAGAGCTCACCTGTTTACATATCTCATACCCAGAGAATGTTGAGCTCCTGGAACAAGTGACTGATGTCAACAGTTGTGTCAGTAAATTCTTCTATAAAACTATCTCCGCTCAACACACTCTGAGAGTAGGATTATTTTTTAGACGTGATTGATGGTTGATGAATAGCATTATAAAGTTGTTTCATCCTGAATTGCATCATTTCAAGCATGTAATAAGCATGTTAAAAACAGACATGTAAGCTATTATTGACAGAGTTGCTGAGGTTTGGAGTGATAAGTCTTAAATCGATCTGATCAGCTTATCAAATAACAATATAGCTAGTCTTACTTTGTGTCATCACATGCCTTCCTCCCCTCCACTGGTAAGAACTAATGGTGTACAAGTAACTGGTACACACTTTTGCAGCAGTTAGATTCAACCAAAGCTTTTGTTAGAGTTATCTTAACTTGGATTATTGTTCATCCGGATAAATGCACTATATTGCCCCTTCTGTTATCTGTATACGTCTTCTTTTCACAGAGCACCATACAATTGGAAAGTGCTGCAGAGATGATTTTCCTTATGTGTGTTATAATCGCCTGGAGAGGAAAAGGACTGATGATGCACAATCTTTGGGTGACGGTTCTCCAAAAAGTGGAGGGGGGTGAATAAAACCAGAATGTCTCCTGCGAAGGCAATCTCCAGCAGCAGCACACTAACGCAACGGCTAGTGTCAGCTACTATATCACTAGTCAAGGTGACGAATGGGAGACAAGAGCCTCTCAAATATACAGGGTACACAGCAGCAGAGGGCGGGGGACTGTTCAAATGAGATAGAAGATGGATACATACACTTTGTTTTCCTCATTTTGAAGGGAGCTGGTGGGAACAGGAGAGATGGAGTGAATAACAAAGACAATATATATTTGGTGTGTTTTGGTAAGTGTATGTTATCATAACAGTGTTTTTGGATCGGGAACAAATGCATATTTTATTTTCTCACCCCTTCCCTGCCCATCCCTTAGCCCCCCTCCCTGCTGCTGCTGGCCCCCAACACACCCCCCACCCCCATTTGGACAGCTGGAAACAGAATTCATCCGATTCGTTCTGCTGCTTCTCTCTCTCCCAACTGCCCCCTTCTCCCAACCCCCTCCACCCCCTCCTCACTGTCGTAATAGGATCTGCAGGAATCATTCAAAGGCTAGATATAATTTACTGCTCGCTGTGCACAATGCCCCCTCCCCTCTCACCCCCTTTCTCAATCGCACAAGGTGCCCTGCGGATGAACTAATCATACTTGAAATATTATTTCTGCTTCTTATTCCTCCATTTTATGAACAGCTCCGGGTTTTATGGCGCAATGGATTTAACCACTGCATGATAATTGTTTATATGTGTCTCTTCTGCTTGTTTTGACAGCAAGATCTTTTCTCTAATTTCTGTTTTACCTAAACCACGGTTTCCCCAGATGATGCTTCTATCTGTAATGAAGCACAGGCATTACACAGTGAACATGGAAACACAGCCAGGAACCTCTGCCACAAACCATAAAACGCAACTCCTCTGGGCTCTTTACCCACAATCCCCATTCTCTCTTTATACAATCCACATATTTAGACTGTTAACCTTTCTTCATATATAATATATAACAGCTTTCATGTGAAAAAGCTAGTATTAACATATGTACTCCTCTTTAAAAAAACATGAAAGTGATACACAAGACACAAAAAAATATAGCAAAGTATTCCATATTTCATGTGTAATATGATTTAATGTTGTATTTTGTATGCAAACCTTTTCTTTCCCTTCAAAGCGTTCTGGTTGTCCCTCTCATTAACTAAGACAGCAGTATGCATGTGTTTACCATTATGAGTGTCTATTGGAGTCAGCTAGCCTGCTTTGCCCTGCTTTGGAAGTTGGCTGGGCAGCTGGCAGGGAGATATAGCATGTGCCAGCACAGTTTGGTGGGAAAGTGACATAGATTTGTATGTAATACTATTGATCTGGCACCACCCCCATTGATCTCCTGTGGGACAACGGAGGTCTGGATTAAGAATAAAGTCTTCTAAACCTGTATGGGGCATTACATCATCAAAGCGCTCCCGGGGCCTCATTCTCCAAACATGGTAAATGGATTTGGAGGGAATTGACTCGATTACAGGAACATCATTTGGAGAAGTATAAATCAGCTTTATTGTTTTGATTCTGCCCCCAACGTATGCTTCCTTCGCTTTGGCACATTCAGAACTATGCCCATATGCCCGTTTCCTTCCCACACTCTCTTATTTGTTATATTTCTTCTCTGTTGCAAAAGGTGTCTTGCTGCAAACTCTAAATGATCTGTTTGAAAATAATTGATATCTGTATGTGGCCCTTTCCTTCTGAAGGGGAGAGGAACACAATCAGGCTCTAGGGCTCCTCTCCCAGATTGAACATAGCCATTGGATATATACTTTTAATTGTAGGCTACATTGTGTTTTGTGCTTTAAAGGCCAAGGTTGAACTGAACTAACCCAACACATCATGGCCGCAACGCCACGTTCTCGGTCAGGACAGATTTTTTGACTACCTGTACTGAGCATCTCCTCTAAGGTAAACCTGTGACTTAAAGATGCACTCTCAAACTTTTGTATAATTTCAGCCAATAGTTTTGAAAGTGGTGCTCACGAGCCAAAACAGGTCCCTGTTTTTTGTGTACTACATCATCCAATTGTGTACTACATCATCCATTTCGTGTGATATGTTAACGAATCCAATTTGTGCAATATGTTAGAATTGTATTATGCTTAAGATCCCGGAGTGCATTTTTAAAGGAGAAGGCTGCTAGGCCTACATGACCTATCCCTCATCACACTAGCCAATCAGATCAACGTATGGCCAGGCACAACTGGAAGTACTCCCTTGGCACTTCCTCTGCATCCTTTACAATGACCTGGCCTCCGCACTAGGGAATAGATTGTCTTTACTGCTCCATTTGGACACACACACACTCCAGCCACTAACAAGCCGTATCAGCTATCTTTTCTCGACTGTGTACAGGTATTGACTCAGCTTGAGACAGAGATGGAGGGAGTGAGATAGGGAGTGTGTGTGTGAGAGAGGGAGAGAGAGAGAAAGGTAAAAAAAAAGGAGAGAGGAAGGAAGAGATAGAGAGGGAGAGAGAGGGATAGACATAAGGCCGCTCTCCGCTGTTCACTTGTACTTAAGGAGCGCATTTACTTTCCATTGATTTCCAATGTTTTAGTCAATTTCCTGTCACTTTTCATTGCAAGTACATGGGATCTCAGTTTAGTTCCTTACAGGAAAAGGGAGAAAGTCCAGAAAGGAGATGTGGGAAAGGTCCTTAGCCTGGCTTTCACAAGTTCCACTTTAAAATATCCCTTTTCATTTTGACACACACACAAAACAGGCTCATTCTGCCATACCCACAGACCTAATGTGTTTTTTAATCTGTCATTAATCCTTACATTATTCAGATGAAGTGTGATTTATTGGGTATGCAGTTGATCAAATTGATGTAACATTGTCTCTATAATCCAAGCAAAGCATTATAATTCTCTATGATTGTGTTGCTTGTGGTTTGTACCAGTACTACACAGGTCACAGAGTTTGTTTCTGCCAGTGGAAGCACTGTGAACAGAAACCTGAGATAGACCTGTGTTGTATTCATGTAATAATGGTATTCAATTGCGGAAGTTCTTATAGCAAATGCCAAAACTCAAGCCATATAAACGTTGCCGCACATACGTTGCCAAGACAACCACTTCATAGATCTCCTGTCCAAATCTAACATAGATGCCTCAATGGCACTGGCTGTAGGGCAAAATGATTTTACCTTGTCTGTTAATGTATCTCTCTCTCTATCTCTCTCTGTTTCTCTCACTCAACCACTCACCTAATTGTCTTTCTAGTTTTCTCTGTCTATTCAAGTCTTCAGAGAACAGAGCCAAGAGAATATTTCCTTTTGAAAAACAGCACAACTCCAAACAAAGGCCATTTTTTCCTAACACATCTGCCTGTGAGCGAGACAGGGCCTTAACACCTGGAATAAATAAAGGAGCAACACAGAGAGAAAATAAGGTAGATGAATGTTCTGTGTGAGGAAGAGATTATGTTCAGAGAGAAGACAGGGAGGAATGCTGCTACACTTTCACCCCGAGACAACAGGACTAGAAAGCAGTGCCTGATTAAAACGGAAATGAGGGGAAAGGGAACATCTGAAAACACGGCACATACTTTCATCCCAAGACAACCAGACTGAACAACAGTGTCTGATTAAACCTGAAGCAAAGAATAGAGCATCTGAAAGCTACTGCACCACTGGCACTATAACTACAGTATTATTGCCTGTCCACAGCCTAAAATAACATTAGTGCTGAAAAAACACCAGTAGGTTTTCTCAATGTTGATAATATCCTTCTATTGCATTTCACTTCATGATTTTTCTTGTTCAGTACTTTGCATATGAGTTATTGTTCAATTTACCTGGTTAGTAGAATACTGTAGTTCATATTCAGCATATCACCAACCAGAGATCTTTCAACACTGAACACCAGAGGCAGACAGCACACCGGTTCAACAGTTCACTTAACGCTTATGAGCATCTTTCTCTGATGTATATTAACCAGTTATCGAACATCACAAACTCCTTTCACTGTCCCTGAACATTTATCCACTAGTCTACAACAACTGGATTGCACAGTACACCTATACACTGTTTTCACTGTATGTACTATACAATGCACCTTACACAATTGCATGTAACGGGAACAGTCCGAAATGCTTTATACAAAAATGTCTGCTACCATATGTTAAATTGTGGCAATGTCCTCTTGTTTGTATATCAGAGGTGCGTCTTGATTTCCTCGACCATCTAGAGAAAATGACCCCATTGTTCCTTAAAAGCAGAGACGGAAGAGACGGTGTAG
Source organism: Salvelinus namaycush (assembly GCF_016432855.1). Classification (NCBI taxonomy): domain Eukaryota; kingdom Metazoa; phylum Chordata; class Actinopteri; order Salmoniformes; family Salmonidae; genus Salvelinus; species Salvelinus namaycush. Next base: position 16,666,570 of record NC_052336.1, on the reverse strand, counting down.
AAAGGGAAGAAAAGGACTAGAGAGAATCACAGGAACAGGCAATTATTTCAAGACATCCTGACTCATCTGCAGTCCTACCTTGAATCATTAAAAGGTTAGATCGAGGGTAGGAGGTAGAAACTCCATTCATGCTATATATTCTTCCCAACTCTCCTGCCCTGAGCACACCAGAAAGGGAATGGAACCAAAACATTATACGCAGCAAGCCATTTTCTCGCTGAGGAGCGGGAGAGAGATCCCAGCACACACACTCTCTCCCTTTCTCATCGCTCTCCCTCATGTTGACTGGAATGACATTAGATGCCAGTGCTTGTTTGTGCTCTAATGACAAGTAACAGGGGACTGGGGTCTCCATGGCAACAGCCAAGGCTCAATACATCATACCTCGTTACAGTAGTCAAGAGGGGACATTTGGTCAAAAATTCATATATCAAGGGAGGAGGGGAGGGAGGGAGGAGGGGAGGGGGGGGGGGGGAATTGCCCTGCATTTGTTTTATGAAGCTGATAACCCGGCATTTAAAAAGGTGGCCTTATTAATTTCAAACAGCGGCCATATACCAAAGTTAAATTAATGTGCAATAATCTTGGTTTGATTTTCCTGCATGTATGTGTGTGTGCATGTGTGTGTGACTCTGCGTGTGTGTGTACGCATGTGTGTGTGTGTGCATCAGTGAAGGGTGCTGAGGGGAGGACGGCTCATAATAATGCCTGGAACTGAGTGAATGGAATGGCATCAAAGTTTGATGTATTTGATACCATTCCACTGATTCTGCTCCAGCCATTACCACGAGCATGTCCTCCCTGATTAAGGTGCCACCAACCTCCTGTGGAGTGCATGTGACTGAGAGGTGTGCATGTGACCCAGAGGTGCACTTACAAAGCAGCTGATTGGCTGCTCAGCAGGTCCATAATATGTTGAGTATGAAGCAGGCCAAAGCAGTAGAAACAACAGACCTTGCTAGGAAGCTCGCTAAAAAAACACAACAGCCGTGTTGCAACTAACATTCTATCATAGAAGAACAATCAAATCAAATCAAATGGATTTATATAGCCCTTCTTACATCAGCTGATATATCAAAGTGCTGTACAGAAACCCAGCCTAAAACCCCAAACAGCAAGCAATGCAGGTGTAGAAGCACGGTGGCTAGGAAAAACTCCCTAGAAAGGCCAAAACCTAGGAAGAAACCTAGAGAGGAACCAGGCTATGAGGGGTGGCCAGTCCTCTTCTGGCTGTGCCGGGTGGAGACTATAACAGAACATGGCCAAGATGTTCAAATGTTCATAAATGACCAGCATGGTCAAATAATAGTAATCACAGTGAACAAGTCAGGGTTCCATAGCCGCAGGCAGAACAGTTGAAACTGGAGCAGCAGCACGGCCAGGTGGACTGGGGACAACAAGGAGTCATCATGCAAGGTAGTCCTGAGGCATGGTCCTAGGGCTCAGTCCTCCGAGAGAAAGAAAGAGAGAATTAGATAGAGCATACTTAAATTCACATAGGACACCGGATAAGACAGGAGAAATACTCCAGATATAACAGACTGACCCTAGCCCCCCGACACATAAACTACTGCAGCATAAATACTGGAGGCTGAGACAGGAGGGGTCAGGAGACACTGTGGCCCCATCCGATGATACCCCCGGACAGGGCCAAACAGGCAGGATATAACCCCACCCACTTTGTCAAAGCACAGCCCCCACACCTCTAGAGGGATATCTTCAACCACCAATTTACCATCCGGAGACAAGGCCGAGTATAGCCCACAAAGATCTTCGCCACGGCACAACCCAAGGGGGGGCGCCAACCCAGACAGGAAGACCACGTCAGTGACTCAACCCACTCAAGTGACGCACCCCTCCTAGGGACGGCATGGAAGAGCACCAGTAAGCCAGTGACTCAGCCCCTGTAATAGGGTTAGAGGCAGAGAATCCCAGTGGAGAGAGGGGAACCGGCCAGGCAGAGACAGCAAGGGCGGTTCGTTGCTCCAGTGCCTTTCCGTTCACCTTCACACTCCTGGGCCAGACTACACTGAATCATATGACCTACTGAAGAGATGAGTCTTCAGTAAAGACTTAAAGGTTGAGACCGAGTCTGCGTCTCTCACATGGATAGGCAGACCATTCCATAAAAATGGAGCTCTATAGGAGAAAGCCCTGCCTCCAGCTGTTTGCTTAGAAATTCTAGGGACAATTAGGAGGCCTGAGTCTTGTGACCGTAGCGTACGTGTAGGTACTGTATGTACGGCAGGACCAAATCGGAAAGATAGGTAGGAGCAAGCCCATGTAATGCTTTGTAGGTTAGCAGTAAAACCTAGAAATCAGCCCTTGCCTTAACAGGAAGCCAGTGTAGGGATGCTAGCACGGGAGTAATATGATCCATTTTTTTGGTTCTAGTCAGGATTCTGAAGTTTATTTAGTGCTTTATCCGGGTAGCCGGAAAGTAGAGCATTGCAGTAGTCTAACCTAGAAGTAACAAAAGCATGGATAAATTTTTCTGCATCATTTTTGTACAGAAAGTTTCTGATTTTTGCAATGTTACGTATATGGAAAAAAGCTGTCCTTGAAACAGTCTTGATATGTTCGTCAAAAGAGAGATCAGGGTCCAGAGTAATGCCGAGGTCCTTCACAGTTTTATTTGAGACGACTGTACAACCATCAAGATTAATTGTCAGATTCAACAGAAGATCTCTTTGTTTCTTGGGACCTAGAACAAGCATCTCTGTTTTGTCCGAGTTTAAAAGTAGAACGTTTGCAGCCATCCACTTCCTTATGTCTGAAACACAGGCTTTTATTAGAGTTGTGTTTAAATATCTCTCAACAATATTAGTTAAACAGGAGACTGTAATGGGAAGGGCAGACAAGGCCAAGGTGGGTTCCTCCAGCAGGGAGACAGAGAGACAGACAGACAGACAGACAGACAGACAGACAGACAGACAGACAGACAGACAGACAGACAGACAGACAGACAGACAGACAGACAGACAGACAGACAGACAGACAGACAGACAGACAGACAGACAGACAGACAGAGAAAGAGACAGGGACGTTGGGACAGACAGGGGCCTAGGAGGAGGCCCTGACTCCTGGCAGCACAGAGCCAGACCCACAGACCTCAGCCTCCTAATCTGCCTGCACCAGTCAATATTTATTCTATCAGTGCCAGTCAGGTGCACCAAGAGCAAGGGAGGAGCAGAGAAAAAAATGTAATATCAGCCACTCAATTGGCTAACAGAACAGCTCACTTTTCTACTGCAAACAACCTTATTCACAAAGTAATAGGGATCTGTCTCTGAAATCCTATTTGCCTGGGTTCAAACTCTCAGCACGGCTGCCTCTGCCAAAGTGCTTTTTTCAAGAATAACTCCAAATGTCTGTAAACAATTTCATGTCAAGATGATACTGTGCAGTGGAATTATTCAGGAGTGGGTCTGTTTGCAGGGTGACAGTAATCTTTCATTAAAATAGAGAGACACCTACTGACAAGACTTCACCACTTCCCTTCTCTCCATTCTCCCTCTGGCTCCTCACCTTTTCTCTCTCTCTACCTTCTACTTCTTCCCCCCATCTCTTGCCAACACATAGCCCCTTTCATTTTCTACTGTTCTGTATCATTTCAAATGTTTTCTCATTTGGAGGAGAACCATGTTTCTCTCCTCTTTAAAATTCTACAGTAAGCACAATGCCAATATTTGATTTATAAGGTATAAAAACTGACACGCCAAAAGTGGAATTACATTTTACCTCACCAGATAAGCAACCCTGAGCGAAAGGCCTTTCAATAACCAGACCAAATGAATCAAATAGAAATCTGCTTCTGCAATATTCCCATATTCTTCTGAACTGATTACTTCTGTATCTGTCAGCTCCTTGTCCATGTGACTGAGAAACTGATTGGTGCTTTTCCTCCTGGAATAATCAAACTGTCTCCCTCTTAAATTTAAGGGCCTATTTGCCCTCCTATTTGAATGAATGATGTGATAATCTGGTGGAAACTATAGCCACTGATGATGATAAGGGTCATAATCAGTCTCATATTTATACATAATCTGAATTTAATATTTATCTGAGATGGATTGGGCTCTTATGGAGGAGGTCCTAATGAGGACTCATTTTCAGCCGAGTCCCTCTTTAGTCATTTTAACTCTCTCCAATTGACATTTACTGACCTTATATGGAAAAAAAAGAGGTAGGGGATATCCAATGTGTTCACTCTAGCATCTGCTTCTCTTTGGGCTGTGGAGTACATGTTCTTTGTAGAGCGCCTGTGAAGGGTTAAATTATTGATGTTAAATGGCATGCTGGATTCTGTCTGCTGCCTGTTAATTAGATTGTAATTACAGCGGAGCTTTGCAAGCCTGTCTGCTCTGATTAGAAACACTTTTGTGGCCGATCCGCATGACCTTTCATTTAAAACTTCACTACTTCAGATTAACAATGGCTACAAGGGGTAAACGCTCAACAAGTAAACTTGTTCTGGATGAAAGATAAGGCAAATGCTCTTCTTTATGGAACCAACACCCCGCACACATGCATATCCATGCACATCCATGCTCTCTGACCAAAAATCACTGTGTTCCCATGCAATCTAAAGATCGGAGATTGCTTCCCACCAGTATTATAACTGCAAAACCAGATGTGGATTGAATTCATTGCATTAGCCCCCGCCTAACAAGACATAATTCCCAGTTTTAATAATTTCCATGCTGGATTTAACACTTATTAAGTTAGACAAGGCTTCCTACTTCCAAATGAAGAAACACAGGCATATCTGCCAGCATTGCACCACTGGGGACTGAGGAGGTGAGAATCATCTGTTGTAAGGTTTGTCATAATTCACTTTGTGTGTGTGTGTGTGTGTGTGTGTGTGTGTGTGTGTGTGTGTGTGTGTGTGTGTGTGTGTGTGTGTGTGTGTGTGTGTGTGTGTGTGTGTGTGTGTGTGTGTGTGTGTGTGTGTGCCAGTGTGAACGCATATGTGTGAGTCTGTGAGGGAGCTCCCTGTCAGTGTTCATGAAGCAGAGGCAGTGTGGCGTCCCTCTCAGACTGAGGACTGAGGAGCGTCTCTGGCCCCCACTGCACACCTGGTCTCCATTATCTCCCCATTTCACAGGCCTGCACCCCCTAACAGGGCAGCCTGGGAATGGGCCTGGCTCTTTCATCCTCCCATCATTACTGCTGCCTGCCCAGGGTCAGGGCCCAGTCTGACAGGCATTCCAGCAGCAACAGACAACAACTGATTTTGGTTAAGGAAAAAAGGAGGATGAAAAAAAACTTGAAAAAAGATGGAGTCAGAGAAATATTAATAAGAACAAGTCTCAGAACAATTATTGCATTAAGAATTTCTTTCGGAGCCCTTTTCCCTAAGCTATGTGTAACTTGAAGCCGCACCTCAAAGGCTCTGGGAGAGAGAGATCCCTCCCTCCCTTTGCCCACAACTAAACCAGGTTCTGCTCACACACACACCCTCCACCTCACATAGATACACTCAGAGTACTGTAAACTGTTTCACACACACACACACACGGGGAGTGTAGATTATTGTAAAGCATACAGAAACCTACATATGCCACAGATATTTGATGTAGGAATGGTGGTCCGATGCTGAGTGTTAGATTTATTCTGTAGGTCTATCCCTCTTAAAACCTCTCAGCAGTACAATGACTAGAGACATGTGGATCTAGGTGAAGCCAGGATTCTCTCCTTGACTTTTTAACTGTTAAAGTGATTTAGCAGACCCCATCAGACCAGGACAACCTGTGAAACACATTTATGGAGGAACGGGATAAAGCAAAAGACAGTGGAGTTCTTACATGGTCAAGCCATTGTCATTTTTACATACAATAATAAAATTAGGTGTGATAATTGATCTCTCACGACTCTGACATCAACGCAGAGCTATGATTTTCAGCGGTTAAAACACTCTCAAGCTGAGGTCTTGAAAAGCTCTCGATGCATCACATTACTTTGAGGTTACAGAAATGACACCTAGGGAAGAACTTTGAAATTATTTATTGGATAAAGGAGAAAAGAGGGTGAAGAGAGGGGAGGAGAAGAGAAGGACAAACACATTCCCAGCACATATTCTCCTCATTACGATTGAGGGGTGAGCCGATCACTCAATTATTGGCTGCCGTCACAGGCTAATATTTCTGCCTGTCAGGCCTGATTCAGGCTCAGTTTTGGTCAGAGTTCTTCTGATGGACCTCATTTCCTGTTAAGTAGAACCAGAAGGTTTTGTGAAAAAGGCGACACCTGATCCTGTGTCCAGGAGATGGGAAATACTCCAGCAAGACCCAGTGCCTGCCAAGGCACACTCCACACCTCCCCTATGGCTTCCAGGCTGGTGGGGGGCTAAGGGCCAGTAGTTTGTCCTGCACAGGATGGGGGGGTAGTAGACTGATATGGGTAAATGTCTATGCAAAAAACAATTTCTCAAGTAACAATTTTGCTAGGACTGTCTCGGAGTGGTCTGAGTGGGGAGGGGAAAACTGAAAACGAGCTTTTTAATGCCAGAGAGGTTTGGAACTCTCTTTGTTATTGGTCTATTAACCAATTTTGTCACGAATCCCGCTTCCTGAGTCTGTTTTTGCCTGTGTTCTGTCCTGGAGTGTTTTTTCCGGTGTCCTGGAACGCACCCTGTCTGGTTGCCGGGCGACGTAGCTAGTTGGAAGATCTCTGAGTACCCGCACCTGTATCCCATCAGCTATCTGCACACCTGGTCCTGATCATCACCCCTCCACTTCATAAGCGCTGACCTGACATCCATTCCCTGCCGGATCGTTAGCCATGAACAGTATGTTGTGCCAGCGTATCAGCCTCCAGTTTGTTAGAGTTTGTTTTGTTGTTTTGTACGTCTTGCTTGCCTTGAACTTACCTCCGTTTGTTCTGTCTACAGTCATTCACCCGGAACACTCACCCCATTCCTGCCTGGTCGTCGGTGGCTTCTGTTACTCCCTTGGATCTGCCTATTCACTCCCATCAACTCACCTCCGCTGCCCGCTCCGCCACCTGGATCTTTCTACCTCTACATTTAAACTTGTAAATAAATACTCACCTTTGTCCTACTCTCCTTGTTCTGGTCTGCTTCTGGGTTCTACTTTAGAAAAAGCGTGACAAATTTACCGCATGGTGATGTCACCATGGAAAGCTGAAACTCCCACCAATGCAAATCTACTGATTAGAAGGTCCTGTATAGATTGTATTATTTCAACCAGCAACTATCAGAAAATAACACTGATTACATTTTTCTTTACACTTTTAGTGTTAGTTTCATCAGCTGTTGTACAATATGATATAAAACACAGGATAAACAGAATTTTGACTGCACTAAAACAGTATTTAATAATGGCATGTATTAGTCTGATACATTTACAAATCCTGCATAACTCTATCCATAAGCAGTGTCCAGTAAGAGGTCAGCACTGCCAGCACTGACCCTCAGAGCCCCTCCCACAGACCTGTGTGTCTGTAGGTCACATGACATGGGTCTGCTATCAGTGATGTGCAGAGTCTAAGGTCTTCTTTCCTCTGACCTTCCCGTCTATCCCATCAGATTCCCTGGAGGTGGGAGGGATGCCTGCTTTAAAACAAGGCCTCACCCAGCCATCTTCAATTTAAAAAAGGAACCTGTCTTTGCGTTTTAAATGTTTTATCCCATTCGCCTTCCCTCGGAACCCCCTCACCCATCATTTCTCCTGACATATGAGATTGAATTAGTTTGACCTGTCCTCGCGGCTCTGGTGTGATTTGGCTTTGACATTGATAGGGGAGAAAGACATTGTGGCACTGCATGGATGGAGATCCAGGGGAGGTGGGGAGAAAAGGGGGAGAGCTCACTGGGCTAGGATGTGGATGTAGGATGTGGTAGTCCTGTGGTTTTTAGGCCTGGCAATGAGAAGAATCCTTAGCCTCATGGTGTACCCTGTTATTGTCCCAGACTGGCTGTCAGAGGTTAGCCCTTAAGAGCAGAGAAACCTGTTCATGTGTAAAGCAGCCCTGCTTAGCCAGGGCTTTCACTGGTGGAGCCACAAATGCATACAGTATGTCCACAGTCTTTGCTGGTGACATACTATAATTTGTTCCTTTGGTACAGTTCAGAACAGTTTACCTACAATTCCAAATGTAACATGTTCCCAAAACCTCAAAAGGTTTGATAGCAGTGACAGTCCTGGCAAAGGATCCAGAACTCTTTGTTCCAATTCTCAACAAATTATTACACTGCATTACTTTAAATACTGTGTGTGTGTGTGTGTGTGTTTGTAGGGTGGTTTCATGGCATCTCATTGTGGGTTTGAAGTCTTTAGGACTTTGTGTTAATGTGACAGAGGTGAAACACCACAGTCGGATGGGTTGGTTGGCAGCAGGATGCCCTGACCAGCCCAGCGTAGGATTGAAAGCCATGCTGGAATGTTTGGTAGTGTGATTTCCCTTCCATCTTCTGCTCCTCATTTTCTACCTTTGTGGTCTCCAGGGCCGGTGCCAACTTCAAACCAAACAACCATTTAAGAGCCATGTTTTTCATTTAAACAATGTCCGCGGTTACATAGACATGCTATGCCTTTTGTAGTCACTTTGGCTTCAGTTGTCCAACCTTCGTACCCTTGATTCACTGCAAATGTTGAAAGCAGATCCTAAAGAGCTTAATAAGAAACCCCACAGAGACATTAGTGGGACCAGGCCTCAACCCTCTACATGGCATCACCACCCAGCTAGAGCCATCCAGTCATACAGAGCGACAGATATTCTATCCAGCAGAGCTCTAATCTGCCTGTAGGGCCTGAGAGGGAGTGAGCTCTGATACATCAGAGGCCATTTCTGGGATATGTACAGGGCAGACAGGGGTAGAGAGAGAGAGGAGCGGCAGACAGGATCCTGTGGAGCTGTCACTCAGATCGAGGCCTACATACAGACCCCCTCTACTCACTGTGGCCTTCTGACAGGCTATGTGAGGAGCATTTTGTAACGTGGGGCCTGTTCCTCCAGGCCAGGGGAGTATAAGATTGGGAGCTCACCTTGCCCATGGCCAGTGTTAGACTCAGGCGCTAACCCAATTTCACACTCTTGCAACTTGGGCTGTTACAATGCTACATGTGAGTGTGGGTGCCATCTGGTCCAGGGCTGGGGAGGAAGCGGCCTGGCTTTTCACTCTGATCCGATTAAGGTGCTTTTAATTCATTCGGGATGTACCCTTGCGTGTTAATTGGCTCAGCATGGCCGATGAATCAGGCTCCTTGCTCTAGACAGGATGGCCCCTGCCTCCAACTCTCTCTCTCTCTGGGGCTTCTCAGGAACCCTTTACCCCCTTTCCTAGAACCCCATCGTGCACCGTAGTTAATTCAGCATGCATGTTGTATGAACACACACGTTCACTGCACACTTCTCTTTTATAATATTCAGTTCAATACTCAAATCATATTTCAATGAAAATCCTTAAGAAACTTTCAAGAATTCAGTAAGGCTCTCAAGGACTCCGCCCACCCTCTTCATCCCTCTTTATAGTAAAACAGACAGCAATTCAATCAAATCTTCTCAGACTGGAGCTCACTAAAGGTCACAAGGCAATAATAGCGTACTCCTTTATTAAAGGAAACTTCCAAAGGGGAGCGCATGCCCTCGTGTGTCACACCGTGCCTGACTGGGGCTGGCTAGGAGGGGGCCCCACAATCAAGGTCCTCCCTTGTTATTTCAGTTTGGTTTCTCACAAAAAGCATCTCGTTTCATAAAGTCCTCCAGCATTACAATCAAACCAATATGGTACAACCGTGTCACGTTTGTGCATGCAAACCTTGCAAAGACAAGAAAAATACAAAGAATGCATTGGAAATGTGTTACTAATGCAAAAGGCCCTTTACTGTTAATATTGTAAGGGGAATCGTAATGGCCCACTAACCTCTGTGACTCCTGTGCATAAAGTAAGGGAACAGCTTGGAGCCTACTGCATGCCAAAAACTACGAAGGATAACACTGTGAATATGATACCTACTCTAACACTAAATCAATGTTACATTCATAAGTCTGATGTCATGCTGTACAGTTGAGATATACAGTTGAAGTCGGAAGTTTACACACACCTTAGCCAAATACATTTACGTTTTTCACAATTCCTGACATGTAATCCTAATAAAAAATTCCCTGTCTTAGGTCAGTTAGGAGCACCACTTTATTTTAAGAATGTGAAATGTCAGAATAATAGTAGAGAATGATTTATTTCAGCTTTTATTTTTTTCATCACAGTCTAAGTGTGTTAGAAGTTTACATACACTCAATTAGTATTTGGTAGCATTGCCTTTAAATTGTTTAACTTGGGTCAAACGTTTCGGGTAGCCTTCCACAAGCTTCCCACAATAAGCTGGGTGAATTTTGGCCCATTCCTCCTGACAGAGCTGGTGTAACTGAGTCAGGTTTGTAGGCCTCCTTGCTCCCACACGCTTTTTCAGTTCTGCCCACAAATTTTCTATAGGATTGAGGTCAGGGCTTTGTGATGGCCACTCCAATACCTTGACTTTGTTGTCCTTAAGCCATTTTGCCACAACTTTGGAAGTAAGCTTGGGGTCATTGTCCATTTGGAAGACCCATTTGCGACCAAGCTTTAACTTCCTGACTGATGTCTTGAGATGTTGCTTCAATATATCCACATAATTTTCCTTCTTCGTGATGCCATCTATTCTGTGAAGTGCACCAGTCCCTCCTGCAGCAAAGCACCCCCACAACATGATGCTGCCACTCCCGTGCTTCACGGTTGGGATGTTGTTCTTTGGCTTGCAAGCCTCCCCCTTTTTCCTCCAAACATAACGATGGCCATGATGGCCAAACAGTTCTATTTTTGTTTCATCAGACCAGAGGACATTTCTCCAGAAAGTACGATCTTTGTCCCCATGTGCAGTTGCAAACCATAGTCTGGCTTTTTAATGGCGGTTTTGGAGCAGTGGCTTCTTCCTTGCTGAGCAGCCTTTCAGGTAATGTCGATATAGGACTCGTTTTACTGTGGATATAGATACTTTTGTACCTGTTTCCTCCAGCATCTTCACAAGGTCCTTTGCTGTTGTTCTGGGATTGATTTGCACTTTTCGCACCAAAGTACGTTCATCTCTAGGAGACAGAACGCGTCTCCTTCCTGAGCGGTATGACGGCTGCGTGGTCCCATGGTGCTTATACTTGCGTACTATTGTTTGTACAGATGAACGTGGTACCTTCAGGCGTTTGGAAATTGCTCCCAATGATGAACCAGACTTGTGGAGGTCTACATTTTTTTTCTGAGGTCTTGGCAGAGTTCTTCTGATTTTCCCATGATGTCAAGCAAAGAGGCACTGAGTTTGAAGGTAGGCCTTGAAATACATCCACAGGTACACCTCCAATTGACTCAAATGATGTCAATTAGCCTATCAGAAGCTTCTAAAGCCATGACATCATTTTCTGGAATTTTCCAAGCTGTATAAAGGCACAGTCAACTTAGTGTATGTAAACTTCTGACCCACTGGAATTGTGATACAGTGAATTATAAGTGAAATAATCTGTCTGTAAACAATTGTTGGAAAAATGACTTGTGTTATGCACAAAGCAGATGTCCTAACCGACTTGCCAAAACTATAGTTTGTTAACAAGACATTTGAGGAGTGGTTGAAAACGAGTTTTAATGACTCCAACCTAAGTGTATGTAAACTTCCGACTTCAACTGTATGTGGTAGCAGGTTCCTGGCCTATGGTTGGCTACAGGAGTTACTACACCTACTTGGAACAGAGTGAGTCGTCTCGGCCACCAGGTTGCTCATTAGGAATCATAGAACAGCCTGTCCCAGCAGCTCTGAAAGGTCTCTTTCAGAGTCACATATTTAGAGAGTTAGGCCAACTTTACAATGTTGAATATTGTTCTAATTCTAGACATTCAGTTACATAGCATTGTTTAAATCATAGAGATCATACTAAATTACTAATGAAATGTATCATTCTTAATCTATGGTTTAAATATTCCCCATGTAATGTAAATGGGGAGCTAACATAGCTGCCATAGAATGAGGCAGTGTCATGTAAATGCATCATAATGCAGAAACCTCATTGGCCCAACTCTCTAAATACATGGCTCTGGTCTCGTTGTGCCATGTGTGATCTGGCTCTGGTCTCATTGTGCCATGTGTGATCTGGCTCTGGTCTCGTTGTGCCATGTGTGATCTGGCTCTGGGCTCGTTGTGCCATGTGTGATAAGGTACAAGCTAATTTGCCTTTCATTCTCACATCCTCATTCCAATAGTCATCAAAACACATGCAAAACAATGACACACACAGATACTTGTAGCACATTCTCAAGGCTGAGAGCTGCAAACAGCACACACAAGCACCAATAATTAGAAATCCAAGCTTCTCAATGACTTCATTTTCAAATGAGTGCCCAGTAGTAATACACAATGCACTTGAGTTCCAACATCAGTCAAAAGGAATTAAAAAGTACTGCTGTTCACAACATACTTCACTTGGAGTTATCATTTTTCTCAGCCTTAATCAACTTGAATTAGTCACAAACAGCCACTTCTAATTAAGTGAGATCCTGCATTCGTTCCTTAATATGTTTTAATTAATCATGTCCAGAGAGCATCCCTACCAGGGATCTAAATATGAAGGATGATACATCTCAGGGCATGGAAGATTAAGAAGAGGCTAAAGAGATCTGACAAGATCACACTTTTTATGCATTAATTAAAACAATGACGATGCAAATTATGTTTTAAGATCATTATTACCCTTAATAAGATACAAATGTGAAGGATAAGGTTTGATAATAATAGATATTATGGAGAATACTGCTAAGCTATGGCTGTGTAAGGTTACTGTATTTCAACTCTACACTGTAAATACAGAAGAAAGCATAAAGGATCAAATGTTCATGGTTGGAGAGTGCAGCTATAGTAGTATCAACGTATACAAATCATTCATGGCAGGAAAGGCATTCTGATTTGAGCTAAATGTAAAAACTGCTATTCAGTGTTCAACATTCTCTCTCTGTATGTAAGACTCGACTTTTGCACTCATCTGCACTTTTCATTCATACAATACAACCGAATTCAAACAAAACACACAAGGACCAGACACACAAGTAATGCATTTTATGCTCATCCTTTTTTAATGTATCACAATGAGCAAGAAACATACTTGATGAAATATTTTCAAAGGAGTATATTCAATTACCATCTACAATCAACTTAACTAGGACAACAAGGTTTTTGTGACAAAAGTTTCTTTAAAAGTCTGAAGTTCCATGTGGTTTTATGTATGTTAGTTTCCATGTAATTTGGTACAGTTTGGAAATCTTCATCATATAATTACAGTAACAAAAAAGCTAACAAGACTACAGTATAGAAAAGACATCAAGAACAACATTTTTGGTTTAACTTGCTCTTTTTTGTACATTGCAAGGCTGTTTTTTCTACCCTCAGTGGGCTGCCTGGAGCCACGGAGCCATGCTTGTGAGGCTCGGAGGAGGAATAATTCAAGAAAACAAAAAGAAAAAGAAAATGCATTAAAAAAAACTTTGTGGCACCAGGAGTCACAAAAGGAACAGAGAGAGCTCCAAGTAACAGTTCATCTTTGAAGTTGGAGCAAACGGTTTTGTTTGGTTGTTTGTTAGTTTGGTTGTTAATTTTGGTTGATTCGCTTTTTTGTGTGTAACTGCCTCTTTAGGAATGACAGCCTAGAAAACCCTTCCCCTTTCTCTCTGGCTCATTTCTCTTTTTGGTTGGTGTGATGAACAGAGAGAGGGGCGAGCCGCCGTCTGACTGGAGAGCTTATACTTGTCCATCAGTGAGACAAGCAGGAGGAAATGAAACAGGTAGCAACAACATGAACCGGGGGAAATGAAGCAAGCATCTCTGTCCATCCCGTCCAGAAGTGCGGAAACATGTCCGTAAAAGAGCAGAAGCAGAGGCAGAGCTGGAGAAGAGAGACAGACAGAGCAACAAGGAAGCAGCTGGAGCCACTATAGTTCAGCTTCTTTATCTAATGTCTTTCCTCTCTGTGTCACACATGTCCACTGGTTCCAGAGTCCATTCTCATCTCAGAGATGTAAGCAAATATGGTTGTGATATTAAAGCCGCCTTGAGCCTGCCTTTGGCTCCCATGCCCAGTTTGCCCACAGCCTCCCGTGTCCTCTCAGCAAGATCTCCAAAGTTTCCCAGAGTTCATTTCTTCTTTTCATTCCTTCTTTATCATTTCAAACAAAAAAGTTGATGTCTTGTTTTAAATATATCTATATCTGTATACATGTTCATTTTCACAGTGGGCAAAAGATGACCTCTACAGCAAAACCTTGTATTTTTCTTTCTTTGTAATTGTCCATGAAAATCAAGTATCCCAATATGAGTGAAAGGATCTCAGTTATCTATTGTTTTGTGCCACAATAAAATATACACTTATCTGGGGCACAAATTGTAATTTTTATTTTTGTTTTTAACTGCATAAAGCTTTGGCCACATTCATATATTCAATCAAAATAAAAACTGCTCAGTGCTTCGGTATCATCGTTCTCCTCTTTTTGATTATTGTTACTTTTAAAATTCAAATTTTCTAAAACTTCACCACTTTATTCATAATCCAGCTTTCGGTTCAGTACGTTTTGGTGCGTAAATAAAGGTACAGTATAAAATAAAATTTATAAAAACTCAAAACTGATGCTGGCTCTTATGAAACACACTCACACGCACACATACAAACTCACACACACAGTCCATGCTGGCTGAATCTGTTGTGAAGAAGACCAGGACCGTCTTCCACAAAAGAGCCCAAAACAAAGATTACACTTCAGAAATAAGAGATCAAACAGTGTCAAAAAAGACAAACAAATATAAGAACATTATTACACCATAAAGTGGCCAGGTCATAGAATAAAGATATTTTTTAATTCAGCAATTGAAATTAAAGCTAGTGTTAATTTATATGAGGAAAAGTAATATACAGAAACTAAAATAACATAAAATAGTTATAAGAAAATAATAGTACATGTCTGACATCTGAAAACCAAAATAAAGCAAACGCATTCAAGAATAAACTGTACAACATTAGAATTCTCAAAAATAATCATATGAACAATATTCTAGAGAACAGGACTAGAGGAGTGGCAAGCTTGCAGACCAAATCAACCGAATTTCAACAGCATGCGTAAGGAAGTATTAACACCAAATCACATTGCTCTGCAAGACGTAACACTTTTAACACACTTCCTAGATTGCAGCTTTGTATGAATTATGGCAAATACACTTGCTATACAGTGGCCGAAAACCAGTTATTCACAAATTTAAATATACCTTGGTTTTGGTGTAAAGGAATTAAATAAAAGTTGTTAATCTATGAGAGAGTGTGGATAATTAAGCACATCCATTTCCACTGCTATAAGATGGAGCGAGTGACCTCTTTGGACATGAAGGCATGACATACCTCTTAACTACAGTATCTGAACACAAGGGACATCTTCAAAAAAACTCCTGCTTTTTCCAGAATTAAAACGCTTTGGAATGAAGACGTCCCTTAGAAACCTGTAATCAACATCGTGCGTGAAAATGGTTTAATGCCCTGCAGACACCTGGGCCAAGTCACAACTGGATGTGCCAGAAAGTTGGACCGGCACTCCAGACTTATCAAAACAGCCATTATTTCCTTCTGAGACTTGCAAGTTGAGAGGCATGATGATGTAACCTAGGAGACGCGTCAGTACCAGATGTATCATATACATGTATTGGTAACCACTATTACTTGCTGATCAAGTGAGTAACAAACTTAACTGGAAGGAGGGGTTCTTATCAACTTTCCATGCCAGACACAAAATGACAGCTCTAGGTAATTTTGTTTAGCAAACAGAATGCTAACTTTACACAACAGCTTACAGTCACCTTAGAAATGAGAAAAAAATACAATAATAATTCAAATGATTAAAATTAAATCAGTCCTTGCTTAAGAAAAAAAAGGAGAAAACTTTGATGTGATATTTGGAATGCACTGTTCTTTACTAATGTTATATATCATTGGCTTTAAACATTGGTCTGTTCAAAAAGAAAATCGGCAAAAATGTCCTTTGGAACATATATTCACAGTCTTCAAAGTTCCGTTTTTGCAAGATGAAAAAAAAAAGATGTCGCAGAGACAGGAAAATGGTTTATTGTTGTTTTAGCTAAAGCTTAGCCAAAAAGCAAAATGAGCATGCATCTAGCTAGGTATTCTTTTTTCAAAATTCTACATTAGCAGCAAAACGTATGTCCTTGAAGACCAGACCTTATACATTTTCTTTAAAAAAAAAAGACTTTTTGTGAGTAACAGAAAAGTTAAAACAAAGACTTATAACCTCTATCTTACAACTGCAATGGCTCTGTAACGCTGCTACTCCACAATGCAAGGACAAGGTTCCTTTTTTGGTTTTTGGTATTCTTGGTATTTTACGTAAAAAAGCCACCTGTCTGCTTGCAAAGAAGCAAAAACGGCAACTCTGATGCGTACTCATTTATTTTAAAACTTTGTTTTCTTTCCTCTAAAAACAGCAACAAATTCTCAAGTATAAAGAAGCCTCTTTTCTCATCTTTATGCACCAATGGTGAAAGTGTTTAGTCTTTGGATTTTCTTTTTGTTTTAAAGCGTGATAATTATTATTATTATTATTTTTTCATTTTCTTCATCTATGACAACAACAACGTAAAGTCTAAATGAAAATAAAGCCGAAAAAAGACTGTAGCCACACTACATGAAGAACAAAAGGCTTGATTTGTAGTGCCGAAGAGGAGTAACTATCTCCATATCTACAAATGCAATGGAGGAGAAAAACAAAGTGAGGTGAGAGAGGAAAAAGTAAAGTGAGAATTATGAGTCAGACAATGTTAAGTGCACAAAGGTAACAGAAATAAAAGTAAATATTGTTTAACATTTCACCCCAGGTCTTTTTTTCTTTTTTGGTTAGTACCATACCAACCAAAACAGAGAGAAAACACATTTTGAAAGAGAGAACCCTGCCTAGTGGGAGAGTGGCAGTTGGGTGAACGTTAGCCAAGAAGCCGAGAATAAGACAGAAATAAAGTTCAGATAAGTTACTGCTCCATAATCTAGTCTATCGGAATGACCAAGACAACATCAAATGAAGCGCCTTAAAGTTGGACGATACAAAAGCTAAATGTACAAAGTTTTTTTTCAATCTACCATACTGTTTAAATTCATTTCCAATGCAACAATCTACTTAACACCAAAAATGTTCATATCTATCATAAATACAGAAAGTTTTTTTTATCAAAAAAATCTTTTTTATCCCCCATCAACATGTCTCCAATGCTCTCCGGATTGCAAATTTTCCCACTTTAAGAGTATTTCAAATGTTTAAAATCAGCAGATCAGCTACCATTTTAAATGCCCAGAAAGCTATGTCTTTATGATATTTTCACTCATTTTAAAACTTTCTGTCATTAAAATCAATTTCTGGGAGAAAAAAAAAATATATGTTTCTCCTGTTCGGAACAAAAGGTGTAAAACAATGAATTTCTGTAACAGAAAAACGTCTGTGAGCTGTTGACCTGAGAATAAAATAGACATTACATTATTCTTTTTACTTTTGCAAGCCATTGGTATTTGAATGCTTTGATAGCAGAAAACTGTTAGACTATTCTCCCATACAGTACATACTGGCTTTTTGTGACTGTGCTATTAAGTGGAAATAATTACACAAACAAGGGACAGCTTGTTGACTTTGTCAAAAGGGTTCTTGGGCCATTTAACAACTTTGAGGCAGTCCATTGCTATACAGCATTCCTCTATCATTACCCAAAACTTAACTGCAGTGATCTTTCTATTCTTATACATATAAATGTATATATTTCAGTTGAAAGAAACGAAAACCAGCATGTTGATATGGGAAAACAATCCACTAACATTTAAATTTTTGGTTACAAGCTTTGGAATTGCAGTTAGTCTTTACACATCTTTTTCTGAAATTGTTTTGTATACTTTTAAACGTATTTTAACATCGCTGCTTTTTTGTTTGTTTCCCATTTGTGTTTTTTTTTGTCTTTTGCGTTTTTTAAATATTGTCCATCACCGAAAGCTCTTTTACAATCTGATGGAGTCCGTTCCTACACTAGCAAGATTACTACTACAACTACTACTGTCTTTGAGACAGCCGGGCTGTTGCGGCACCTCCTCCGTCCTGCCCAGCCTGTCTGCTGACTTCTGACTGCTGTCAGAGTCAGACTCGTCGGTAAAGACGTCTGTTGGTATTGAGGTCTGAACTCCTGAGGTGCTCAATGAACTTGAGGTAACCGTTGAAGGTGAGGATACTGGAGGAAAAGAAGAAGAAGTAGAAGGAGTGGCATTGGGCTTCCCAGCTAAAGCTCTGGAGAAAGGGGCCTGGGGCCAGGGTTTGCCGGCAGCTGTGGTGTTGAGTGGGGTGGCAGAGGAGGAGCACAAGGATGAAGAGACAGAGGAGGACGGCATGGTGGCTGATGTCGTTGGCGGGGGAGGGGGGGTGCTGATGAGATGAGTGGCAGACTGCGAGGTAGATGCGGTGTTAGGATCGGGGAAGCAGGCTGAAGAGTGAGGTAATAAACTAGTAGCGTGCTCTTTGGCATTTCTGGCTGATCGCTTGATTGTTCTGTGTTTGTGCAAAGCCGAATCCAGGTGTTGACGAAGCGCTTTGTCCCCATCCAACGTGGTGTCGCAGACCAGGCAGTCGTAGAGGCTGACCACCCCTGCACCTGCGCCACTGGGGACACGCAGCAACACCTCTTGCAAGTTTGCCACAGACTGACCGAAAAAGCAGATAGACTTCAGGTGATTGACGGCCGCTTCTTCCTTGCTGAAGACTGCTTGACATTTGCGACACGCCAGCCTGTACTGCACCTTGGGGACGATGTACTGGTCTAGAAGGGGGTCTGCGACTTTGCCATCCATCTCGTTCTGCTTGGAGGGTAGGTTATTGTGAGAGGAGGAGGAGGAGGAAGAGATCTCTCTGTGGGGGTTGCCTTTCTGCTCCTCTGTTTTCGCTGGATCTTTGGCAGATTCTTTACGGTCCCCCGAGGGTTGAGGGGGTACTGGAGTTTGGCTCGCTTTGGGTTGCTGGATCTGCTGAAGCTGCTGCTGCTGCTGCTGTAGCGCCTCCTGCAGGCTCTGCTGATATTGCTGGTAGTGCTGAAGCAGGGACCCTGGGGACAGGCCCATCAGCGCTTGGGACAATGTTGGGTTGTAGGGGAACATACTTTCCATGCCGTACATTGGCTGCAGATAGCCACCTTGGAGAGTCCCAGGTATCTGCGGGGCGTAATACGGGGAAAATCCAGGCATGAAGTAGGGCAGGAACTGACTAGTCAGTAGAGCTGTAGGGTCCGATGCCAAGGCAGCCTGCAGGGCCTGGAGCTGGGCAGGGTCCACCACATACTCCATACCCGGCGTGGGCATGGAGGTGGCGGGCACAGCTGCGTCTTGTTTTTCTTTCTTGGCGCTGGCAGCAGAGGTGGATGGGGCTGGGGTGCCTCCTGTGGAGGATGGCGTTGAGGGCTTCTCTGTCTTCTCCTTGTGGTGGGGCTTCTCCTTCTCTCTTGACCTCTCAGCATTACGCTCTTTGGGGTGTTCAGGCCGGGAGCCTGACTGGGTTGTTGTGGTGGTGGAGGTGGAAGTAGGGCTGGAGTGGGCGACAGATGTGTTGGCCTGTGCTGGGCTGGGTGATGCCAAGGAGGAGGAGGAGGAGGGAGGCTTGTTGGGTAATCCAGACGTAGGGAGGCTGGGTGAAGGAACACTGGCGCCAGGCATGTTCAGGAGGTTTGGAGGTTTGGGAGGAGTTAAAGCTAGAGAAGATGAAACAGAGAAATGGGATAATTCAGAGTTAGAGGGGGATTCAAGACATTAGTTATTCATAGATGCATGTATGTGTTTTTCTAAGTAAGGTGTTCTAGAGAGCTACTATACGCACTAATTATCGGAGCTTAGTGCATTAATAATTGATTACTTTATTGAAGAGAAATGTTTTTCACCAGAGGTAATTCATTAGATTGCTTTTGATGATTCAACGTTAGCCAATCAGAAACTCAGCCTTTCCAGGAAGGCCCATAAGAAAAGATCTCAATCACAATATTTACTAGAGTTGATCAATCAAGAAGCAGCTGGGCAATAATAAAGAAAACAACAGACAAACTGAGGAGTTAGTTACATCTTAAGATGATAAAGACTCTAGTGTCTACTACTTCAAACATGTGCAAATGGTTTCTTTACATAAAGTATGACACTGACCTTTAAACAAACTTAGGAAATCTTAATCAAAACATGTAATTTAAATGATAATAAGGTCAAGTACTGCTAATGTTCCCAAGGTTAAAGAGGTTTGAGAAGGAAGTGAGCTATTATTATTCATTTGAGGACTTTTTTTAATGTTCTCTAACTGAATGGTAACAGTTCAAGTAGCTCATGAAGTTGACAGCAGATGTCTGGAGATGCTCATTCTGATTTTATATTGTATTTGTTTGTTGTAGTAGCATCTCTCCAATAACGCAGGCCAACACTGTCAAATGAACGGAATGAAGGACTTTTACTAGAATGCATGACTCATTATGAAATACAACGTGATGTAAAAAATAACATGCTTACAGTTGCCTGGCAAATCCAGATTAAAACGGAAGGTGCCCTCACACTGTTATATTGTATTACATGTATGTATTCCAATGTGAATATTTCCAGATGACAGATTGATTGATGACAAGGTTATTTAATCTGAAGAAGGTCGAAACGTTGCCTACTGGAAAATGTAGGAGAAATTCAGCGCCCTATTTAATCCAGAGTGCTTACTAGTTTTCCCAGTTAATACCTAGTTAATGGTTTTACTTGAATGAGACACTCAGACTGGTACAGCACTTCTTTTCAATTGTGGATATTACAAAATATTACATTTGATCCAAGAGTGCTTCATCGGTTTAAGAAAACACTGATGAAACAGTGATCTATGTGACGTCTGAGCGATGACATACCTGAGTTTGATGAGTTAAAGCCAGGTAGGGAGGTGCTTCCGACACCTGGCAGAAGTCCAGGGGGCATCCCTTGCAGATTTGAATAGGCAGACTGAAGGTTCAGGGCCTGCAGGGCGGGGCTATCAAAGATCCCCTGCTGCTGCATGGCTTGCTGCTGTGCCAGTCCCAGGACCTCATTGGCTTTCTTGATGCGATCCATCTCCTGCTGGGCCATCAGCTGGCGGACAGTGGCTGGATCAAAGTACTCCTTCTCCTTGTCCAGTTGGCTCCCAATGGTGTCCTTTACCTTGGTGATGTGTTGCGCAGAGAAGATGTGATCTCGCACGGAGAGACGGGCACTGTACTTGATACTGCACAAAGTGCACTCCGTCTTCGGCCCCTCGTAGGATGTGTGGTTGATCCCGAAGTGCTTAGCCATACTGAGCTTGGCCTTTTTCTCCTTGGCGCGAGCATTCTGGAACCACACCTGAACCACCCTCTTTGGAAGTCCGATGTCATTGCCAAGTACCTCACACTCCAGCATGGTAGGTGTCCTGTAGTCATTGAAGCAGGACTTGAGTAGCTTCAGCTGGAGGTTAGTCATCTGAGTTCGGAAACGCTTTTGGCCAGGACGGTCTCCACTGTCGATGCTCCTGCTGCCGGAAGCACCGGGGCTTGGTGAGCAGGGATCAGCCAGACTGGAGGTCTCACTGTAGTCAATTATATTCTCATTTTCATAGTCTCTAGCATAATAGCTTGTCGCAGGGCTCACCAGCCCTGATGACATCTGGTCGTCATTTTCAAGAGAGGGGGCTGTACCCACAGACTTAGACAGGTAATCACCACTATTTTGACCATGCTTTTGATCAGCACTGTCATTGTCAGCATTGGCCTCATCACCAGTGGTGGTATCTGTGATGGCCGTATTCACTGAAGAACAGTCGTCATTATCAAGTTTGTTCTGGTCAAAGCTAAGGTTGACAGAGGACATAGATGGACTCTCAAAGTCCTCCATTCCTCCTTCAACTTTAATGGATGAAGGGCTCAAAAGGGCCCTGGGAGACAAGTCCATGTTTTTGCTCACTGGTGACAGAGAGGAGCATTGTCCATCATTGTTAGAAGGGGCAAGCTGGGAATAGCTGGAGATATCCAGAGGATCCATCTTCATTTGCATCCCTTCCTCAGTGAACATGCCAGAGAGAGCTAGGTTGTAACCGGCACGTTTGGCTTCATGCCAATGGCGGGAACGGATATGTGCCTCTAGTGCAGTTTTCGCCTTGAAGAGAGCACGACAAAAAGGGCATCGCCGGTGAGCTTGAGCAGGCCCTACAGCCCGAAACTGTCCCTTCCTTTCCCTGGCTCTGGTATTTTGGAACCAAACTTGCACTACCCTCTTCTTCAGTCCCACCTCATGAGCAATGTGGTCAAGCATTTTACGAGTAGGGTTTGAGTCCAATAGGTATTTCTGATAGAGGATCTCCAGCTGCTCAGGTGTGATGGTAGTCCTGAGGCGCTTGTCTCTTTGTGGCTCCTCCCCACTGTTGGTGCTGTCATTCTCGCCTGGGCTAGTGCCTGCTTTCTCCTCCAACTTCCTCTTCAGGGAGTTCATGGTGGAGGTGGGTGTTGATGGAGAGGTGGCAGAGCTGCTTGGGATCTGTGGCATAGCCCCAGAGAGGAGTTGACTGGCCAACAGGGGATTGCTTGGATCAAACAACATGAAGGGCATATCCATTGGGCGGTCCAAGAACTGAGGGTGGATGAATTGGTTTTGCACAGAGAGGAAGTGGAGTTGCTGGTGCTCCTGCCAGTGCTCAAAGGATGGGAAGCCAAGCTTGCACTGCTCACACTGGTATTGGATCATTTGCTGCGCCAGCTGTTGCTGTGATGCATTGCTCATGTGAGGGTTGAGGCCCATGTGGGAGCTCTGAGAAGCTCTCTCAGCCTGGCTTGTCTGAGAGACTGAGGGACCACAGTCACGTTGCTGCTGAGAGAGGGAAGGAGAAGAATGCTTGTTTGTCTTTGGGGCTGTTTGTGGCTTCTCATCTCGTGCTTCTCTTCTCTGATGTTGAGTCTCAGATTGGGGCTGATGCACAGTCTCCTGTTTGATGGTGGTCTGGTGCTCACGTGGATCTGAGGACATTTCAGCCAAATGTTTGGGCTTCTCATCATAAGAGTTTGATGTGTTAGCTGGTGAGGCTTCCTCCTTCTCAGAGGATGAGAGGTGGGAGAAAGCTGAGGTGGAGGGAGGGAGAGGGCAGAGGCTTGAGGAGGAAGGCATAGGGGTGTGACAGGAGGACCCAGAGGGGGTGTAGTATTCATGAGAAAGATCCATAGAGTCCTCGTTTTGGCTGTCGTATTGCCCGTCATCGTCTTCATCTTTGTAACACAGCTTCTTTTGGTGCTTTATGAGGTCAAATATACGCTGGAAAACCAGACTGCATTTCTTGCACTGGTAGTTCAGGTTGGTGGTGCGAATGTAACGGTCATTGGACAGCTCTCTTCGTTCACCATCTTTGCTTCCATCGCCCTGGTTTTCATAATTCTTGCGTGCCTTCTGACGAGCATTTTGGAACCACACCACAATGACACGTGTGGGGAGGCTCAGAAGGTTGGAGAGCTGTTCAAATTCATCATCTTTGGGGTAGGCGTTAGCATCAAAAAAGTCCTGAAGCACCCTCAATTGGTAGTCTGTAAACCTTGTTCTTGAGGATCTTTTACTCCCATAACACTCCTGTCTTTGAGGCTCAGGGGAAGGGGGTTTAGAGTCAATTTTGGTATCCTCCAGAGTGGTAATGGGTGGGTTGTTGAAGTTGTAGGGTGAGTCTTTGTTGCGCTGGCGCTCTTTGAAGAGGGTGTTGCGGAACCAGTGTTTGATGACTTTCTGGGGCAGCCCTGACTTATCTGCCATCTCTTTAATCTGATCCTCATTGGGGGAGTTGTTGATGTCAAAGTACTGCCGAAGGACCCTAAGCTGGTCATCAGTGATACGTGTCCGGGGCCTCTTATTCTGCTGCTGCTGTAGCATGGCTGGTGTAAGCTGCTGTTGGTAAAGCTGGGCCAGATCGTTAGCCAGTGACTGTGACTCCACAGATGACATCTGGGATTGCATTTGAGAGGGCATGGACTGTAGAGACATTGACTGCATCATGAGTGGTGAGAAGAGGGGCATATCCATTGGCATGGGAATTTGAGCCATTTGAACAGGAGGCTGTGGGGTCGACACAGTTGGCGGTGTGATGGATGGAGCAGAGACAGGAATATTTGGTGTTGGGGCTCTCTGCGGAGGGGGTGGAGGTGGAGGAGGAGGAGGAGGAGGAGGTGGAGGAGCAGGAGGAGCAGCCTCTGGTGTCTGGGGTCTGAGTGGATACAGTTTGTCATACTGCTCTCTGTATTCCTTGGCAAATCTCTCCAGGGAGCGGAATGGGAAGAAGGCCTGATGGATGTGCTCTTGATGACTCTTCAGAATCAGTATGTTTGAAAATAGTTTTCCACAGGCCTCACATTCCAGCTTCTCCAATCCCTCGATGGGGTCCACCACTCTCGTGATCCCACCAGGCGTGCTTGTTCCAGCTGGTCCAGGCCCAGCTGGCTTCTTCTGAGCTTTCTGCTTGTTTTCATTGTATTGAATCACTAGCTCAAACCCAAAGTTCTCCAGAAGAGCTTTAGTGGCATTTCCACGAGCATCTGATGCAATCCTTGGTGGAGGAAAGCCAGGATCGTGGTTGGAGTTCATTGCAGTCTGTTGCATGTCCTTTTTTTCGTTTGACTTGTTGTCAGAGCTGTCTTTTGTGACATGTTCCTCAATTTTCTCTCTTAGGTCTTTTTCTCTTTGTATTTCCCTTTCTCTCTCTTGCTTCTCATTGTGGGCGGCAGCGGCCTTCTGCTTTTTCTCAGCCTGGTGAAGGAGATTGGCACTCTGCTGAAGCAAAGCCATCTGGCCCTGGGCCTGAGAATGGGCTTGGGCCTGCTGTTGTTGGTGCTGCTGCTGAAGGTGGTGGTGCATCAGCTGCTGTTGCAGGCAGCTCTGAGCCTGAGCCTGCTGGGCAGAGTTCTTCAGGTCCTCCAACAGAGAGTTGGCAGTGGAGCTTGACAGACCAAGTGCAGAACTGTTGAGGTTCATCTCTGGGTTCAGTTGGAATTCTGCTCCAGGGATATAGAAAGGGAAGAGCAGCTGCTGTTGCTGCAGTGAGTGAAGAGCATCAGTTGTCATGGGGAAGTGCTGCAGAAGTGCTGGGTTGAAGAGCTGGGACTGGATGAGGGCAGCTTGCTGCTGGAGCTCTTGTTGGAGCTGGGCCTGGGCTTGGGCTTGGGCCTGAGCCAACTGCTGTTGCTGTTGCTGTTGAAGCTGCTGCTGCTGCTGTTGCTGCTGCTGCCCCCTTGCAGAGAGCATGTCTGCAAATTTCTTCTTTTTCGATTCATGGTTTTCAGACGGTGACGGATGACAAGTCATCGAGGAGTTCCCAAGGCTTTCAATGCTGTGAGACTGGCTCATGTGGTTGCCTCCAAGAATACTCTGTGTAGTCTGAGCCCCAGAAGAGCTGTGGTTGCTGGAGCTGGTTGTTGAGTTAGTAGCTGGGCTCGGGCTTGGAGTTGAAGTGCTGATGGAGGATCCACCGCCACTTAATCCAGAGCCACTGCTGGAGCTGGTGTTTCCTCCTGCTGCTTCAAGCTTGGCTGCTCGGGCCTTGGTCTGGTGGAGGACAGAGCGCATGTGGATCTCTAGAGTAGAGCTCTGACTGTAAGCCACGTTGCAAGTGTTGCACTTGAATGGTTTGTTGTCAGGGCTGCTGGTGGGCTCTGGTTGACCAGTGGTGGACTCCTGTAGGGCCCGCTTGACCTTGTGCAGGTGTGAGACAGAGTTGTAGTGAACCAGAAGGATGTTCTTCTGTGTGAATGACTCTTTGCACACCGTGCACTTGAAAGGACGAGATGGGTCCAGGAACTTCTCCATGGTAAAGTTAGGACCTTTCCTGAATGGCAGGGCACGCTTAGGCTCTGATCCAAAATCTTCTAGCAATGAGCCAGAGTCGCTGCCTGTTGGGCTTTGCTTCTCCTCTTGGTCACTGTCATCTCCCTCTTTGTCATCTTCTCCCAGTCCTCCGTGGTCCTCTCCAAGTGATGGATCTCCCATGACCATAAGGTCTCCATTCATCAGTAAGCCTCCGTAGAGCTGTTGGATGTCAGCCTCACTCAACTCTAGGTGGCTGGTCTCCAAATGTTTCTTCAAGGCCTGCAGGGTCCTGAAGCTGCGTTGACAGAGGCAGCACATGGTGGCTGCTCTGATGACGTGGTACTGTGAGTGCAGCTGCAGTTTCTCCACCGTCTTGAAGGCCAGGCTGCACTGGTTGCAGCGGTACTTGTAGACATGCCGGTCTGAGACAGGCAGCTGAGGCCTTTTGTTGTGAACCTCGTTGAAGTGCACCTGGAGGGAGTTGGAGGACTTGAAGACCTGGTTACAGCCTTTCTTCCAACACAGGAATTCTGTGTCTTCCCTTCCAGACTGCTGATCCTCCAGATGTGACTTGCGAGCTTCAGCTATTTCTGTAGGCAGTGAGACCCCTTTCTCAGGCTCAGCATCTGATGGTTCTGTCAATAAATAAAGAGAAAGAAAAAATGGATTAAAGAGGCTCCCACATAAGCAGAGTCTTTGTGCAAGAAAATGTAATTTCAACAGAGGACATCTTATCTCTACTTAGGAGTCCTTGACGCATGTATCATTTCAGAATCCCCAGGGAGGGGGTAGTTGCAACACACAGAAGTAATAACTAATTCAGACTCCTACAGATGCAGGAATCATTATTTTTCCTTTGTTGTCAATGATGGCCTTGGCATGATTCCCTGCATTTTCATTACATTTTCCAAAGGGAGACTGGGTAATGAGAACAGTGCCATCGCTATCCTTCACATTTAAATGAAAGGAGGGACAATTAAAGCATAGGTAAAAACATGGTGCTATACTGACCGGCTTGTTTCTTGATATCTTCAGAGCTAGAGTTAGCCGTGGCCTGTGGGGTGCTGCTTTGTGCCTCTCTATCTGGGCCTGGTACTGGTATGAACATGCTTTCTGGCAGAACCTCTGATGCTGTCACCTGGAAAATCAAACACAAGACATGTCCCATGTTAATTACTGTGTGGTCCTATTATACAACTGAGTTTCTGTAAGCTCACAAAAATATTATGTTGTTATATATTCTTTACATTTAAAACTGCACACATATTTTCCTGATGGAATTGATAGACATCTTAAAACATCTTGGAAACCCTTGCATAAGGTTTTTCTCTCACATGCACTCACACAGACATGCACAAATAATCATATTACTTTTTACTTTATTTGCCATCCCTGGAATTTGTACTTTGATCACTGCTGGTGTTTTGTCATGCGACTGGAAAGTTCTGCTGCAGCCAATTAGTGAGATGGCCTGAAAAGCCTACCTTGGCCAACTGAAAAGCTTATTAGGCCACCTAATTAAATAATTATTCCATTAAAAAAAAGTGCATCCCATTCCAATGATAAGGACCAGAACAGAAAAGAGGCATTCTGGGTAATATAAGCACTATCAGTTTGGGGAAATATTCTATGCCTTCCAACCCTGCATAAGTCACAATATAGTGGTTTAATGCCAGTTACGTTAGAGTTATTTCAGGTGCATTAAGAATACAAAATTAGAGCTACTATGGATAAATCCAAACATGAACAGGTTCAATAAAGATGTATGAACAAATACGCAACAAACTGACGTTTCAGGAGGAATGCTATGCATTTTTCCACGATACAATGGTTTAATTTGGTTCTACCATTTTAATTCGAACATTTCAAGGAGCAATGAATATTGATTAAGAATGTGCAGAGAAGCGGCCAGGTTTTCTTTGCTCTCAAAAGGTTGAAGTCAATCATGGGTGAATGACAGCCACCTCCCTCCGTATTATCTCCCCCCACCCCTC
This sequence comes from Salvelinus namaycush, assembly GCF_016432855.1. NCBI lineage: Eukaryota > Metazoa > Chordata > Actinopteri > Salmoniformes > Salmonidae > Salvelinus > Salvelinus namaycush. Next base: position 16,638,686 of record NC_052336.1, on the reverse strand, counting down.
TTCCTCTCCCATATCTCCCCCTCATAGCCCCTCTTTCCCCTTACAGAAATGCAACAATTCATCAAATGCACTCATTAAGCAGCTCCTATTTAACAATAATCGGTGATTGAGATTGGAAGAGGCCGGGAGATGAGGCACTGTCTGCTTCACCTTCCTTCAATTAACCCCCCAAACAGAATAATCATCCTCACTCCCCACGCCGCATTTCAATTCACAGTACCCCAACCCACCCGACCCCACCCCTCTCCCTACTCCCCACAGTCTCTCCCCACCCTTCTCCCTACTCCCCACAGTCTCTCCCTACCCTTCTCCCTACTCCCCACAGTCTCTCCCCACCCTTCTCCCTACTCCCCACAGTCTCTCCCTACCCTTCTCCCTACTCCCCACAGTCTCTCCCCACCCTTCTCCCTACTCCACACAGTCTCTCCCCACCCTTCTCCCTACTCCCCACAGTCTCTCCCCACCCTTCTCCCTACTCCACACAGTCTCTCCCCACCCTTCTCCCTAGTCCCCACAGTCTCTCCCCACCCTTCTCCCTACTCCACACAGTCTCTCCCCACCCTTCTCCCTACTCCCCACAGTCTCTCCCCACCATTCTCCCTACTCCCCACAGTCTCTCCCCAACCCTATCCCTACTCCCCACAGTCTCTAACCACCCTTCTCCCTACTCCCCACAGTCTCTCCCCACCCTTCTCCCTAGTCTCCACAGTATCTCCCCACCCTTCTCCCTACTCCCCACAGTCTCTCCCCACCCCTCTCCGTGCCTCTATTAATCCTCTACCTCCATTTCAGGTTCTCCTTACTGCAATGGACCACCCTTCTTCTCTTCTATCACCCCACAATGGTCATCCTGGCTTTGCCTCTTTACTTAAATGTGTATGTGTGGGTGATAACATCAAATGAGGCTATACAAAATGAAAAGGAAGAATATAATTCAAATAGCTGTTTTGACCTTTACTATCTAACACAATATTCATATTATTCAAAAAGAATCAGTCAAATCTTATCAACATATATTTAACCTTAAGTCACCAGGAGTGATGTATAAAGGCATAATGGATTCACCTAGTCATCTGAAACATAAAATAATCAAATGCCTCTGTCTATATTTGTGTATTTTAGCCTTTGGTCTGGCCTGTGCTTCTAAAAGGAACAAACTCTCTGTCAGTCTGCAACTGGCAGTGTGTCCAGCAAATAGTGACAATGAGGACATGTCTGTGAACAAAGCATGGCACACAGCTCCAAACAGACCCACTCTAGTCCTCCACAAGGCCGAAAACTTTCTGTTTTCTTCTCCCTTCTCTCTCTCCTCCATATAGAGAGTGGCAAATTAATGCAACCAGCATGGAGAATACCACAAATACAAAACACAGCAGCGATTTACATTACAAAGTGGACTGTTTCTAGACAACCTCTTCATTAGACAACGAGAGGCAAGAGCAGAGAGTATCCCAAGGTCACTTTTAATTTGGACCACCTAATTGGCAAACATAGTTCAAAATGGCTATCATCTAGCCAGACTCAGAATTAATGAAGCACAATTATTTTCATTACCCCTATCTTAGACAGACAGAAAATGAGACATAGAATGAGAGAGGGAGGGGAGGAGAGAGAGGAAGAGAGAGGGAGCGAGAGAGGAGAGAGAGAGGGAGGGGTAATGGAAGGATGGGGCTGCAGGAGAGAGAGAGAGAGAGAGAGAGAGAGAGAGAGAGAGAGAGAGAGAGAGAGAGAGAGAGAGAGGAAGAGAGAGGGAGCGAGAGAGGGAGGAGTAATGGAAGGATGGGGCTGCAGGAGAGAGAGAGAGAGAGAGAGAGAGAGAGAGAGAGAGAGAGAGAGAGAGAGAGAGAGAGAGCACATGGTGGATAAAAATTGAGAGTGTGTGCATCTTTATGCATGGTCGGCATGAAATAAAAGTCTCCTATTTCAGAATTCATTAGGCTCGTCTGCTACACATGTGAAAAAAATAGAGTACTGTTCCATCTATATCCACCAGTAAAAATAAAAAAAGGTGCTGGTTTTAATGTGCATTATATTACCTATGGTTCTCTCCTGTGCCTTTATAGGGGCTCAGTGCATTATTATCTCTATAAAAGATAAATACTGCTGCCTTCCATACTAAAGTGTTCACCATTTGCTTTCTAGCTGGGCTAGAAAGATGGCTAGGCAGCTAGGCAGAGCACCGTTCTCCTGGATGATTGTCCAGCGAGCAATTCTGTTCCACAGGCAAGAACAAACGTCAACATTTCCACAGTCATTTACAGGAAATCAAAGGAGAGCAAATAAAACCATATTTCCCTTTGATGATGATTAAAACAAAATGAGCTCTTTCGCTGGGGTAATGTAGCAGAGGTAGACAGAGTCAATGTTGTAAATACTGATATTACATTTGTGTGAGTCTATATCTAACTTCAGAATGTATATTAATGCTTTAGTCTTTACGGTTTTTTATACCGCTCTGTGTGGAACTCAGATAGTTCCTAGATAGTGGTATATGTATGGTAAACGTTAGGGGTGATTGTACAGACATACAGTCTCTATTGTCTCTTTGTGAAATTGGTGCATTCATTATTCACGTGAGATTAAAGAAATAGTGAATAATAATATTTCCATTGCCTGAACTTGCATTTCATTAAAGGAAAAAAGTATTAATTACATTTAAATTAATCTGTGTCACAATAACTTGAATATATTATTAATAAAAGCCTTTGTTTAGAATAGCGCTAAGGTGATCACAGACACTGAGAGAAGATCAATGTGCTCCTGAGAATAAATGGACTGGGAGGTAAGATCTAGCAAACAACAGACTTATCTGTCTCTTCTCCCCCGCACTATCTCAACTGACTACGATAACAATGAGACCGAAAAAAGGGCTCATTGACCATAGGCACATTAGACAACGGCACCTTAGAATATGGCTAAAGCATCTGAACCTAACCCCCATAATATGTGACTGGCAGTGAGTCAATGGGATGCCTTGGAGCCATTTCACAATTAACAGTTTCCTTTGTATTTTGATAAAGCTTCAAATGTCATCAATTTGGAAGAGAGAAGACTGGAGAGACATGCTCCATTACAAACAGCCAGCCAGCCAGGCAGGCAGGGTGAGTAACAGTCATCTCTGGGCTGCAGAAAAGAGACACAGCTAAGGCCTCCGTTGGTCCTTGACCTGATGGGGCCCAGCCAGCCTGCCTGCATTGCCTTTTGTGTACAGACATACGCTACATGCGCTAAGCTCACACACGCAGAGCAACAAAAAGGCTGTGCGTATTCCCATGGCCTCTTCCTCACTTCCCACAGAGAAAATAAATGACTAAACAGACACAATGGTAAATATAAATGTGGTAAAGGATGTATACTGTACAGGATGGGCTGGGCTGGGCTGGGCTGGGTATTAAGGCTAGGTGGCAGAGCCATGACATCCTGTGTTGTGCTTTCCTCTCAACGTATTCAGTGTGTTTAAAAAGGCCATGAAAAAAAGATGTCATGAAGTCCCCATGCAATCCAGTGGCCATGGATTAGGAGGATAACAGTAATCAATGTACACATCTCAGAGGCAGGCGCCTACCTGTATCTTCACAAACAGAAAGACCACAATGTACCAGGAGAAAGGGCAGGAAAACCCAGCGAGAGGATTACGGACTGAACTACCTTGAACATCTCAGAACCATTTACAGCTGTTTAGCTTATAAAACACCATATTTGTATTTGTACAATAGCTGATGTGTGGTGAGCCTTCTGGTATTAAATGGTTGCAGTGCATCCCCCAAGTGGGTGGAAGAGGTGATTTCCCACCCTACTATGTAAAGCTCTTTGAGCACCTACTGTAGGTGGAAAGGCGCTATATAAATGCAATCAATTAGTATTATTATTACAACAACAGTTGTGTTCACCCTATTTTACAGAGATGGATGTGTGCAGGAGGCTTGGCATTGATATTTTAGGATGGTTTCGTTTAGCTTGAGAGAATGTGCATTCCCTGTTTATAATTGAGCTGACTGTTGGTATGTAACAGCATTGTAGGGGCCATGGTTAAATATTTCTAAAGAATACAGTACCTAAGGATGAATGTATACACATACTGTATCCACAGTCCACACAAACACACACAAGTACCGTGGCGATGAGCTTTTCCACGCAGTCGGGCGCCACGCTGTGGAGGTGTGTGAGGTGGAACTGCAGATGGATCTTGTTGTTCAGCATGTCCTGGCAGAGCGGGCAGCGGAACATGGGCTGGACAGAGTGCTGCGTCATCACGTGCATTCTCAGGCGGTTGAGGTCCGTGTTGCTGAACTTGCAGTAGGGACATTGGTACATCTGGAGGAGAGGAGGAGAGGGGGGAGAGAGGAGGAGAGGGGGGAGAGAGGAGCACAGGGAGGTTAATGAGGTGAGATGGAGAGCTGTAGGTCTGCTTTGTGAGAGAGAGGAGTTGGAATGGGAGGATGAATGGAGGAGTGTTGCCCCCTGTGTCTCTACCAGGCAGGTCCCTCTGATCATGGACCACTAGGCAATCCTGGCACACACTTCAAAGCTCTCTCATCTGTCAAATACTATATTGATTTTCCACCTTTTGCACAATTAGCAATGCAACTGCAGCAGGAAAGCAAAACTAATTTTAAGGAGATTTCAAAAAAATCATGCATAATGCAAAAAGGCCCGTCTTTATTCAAATGTCTTTAAGAAAAATGTTTAAAAGTAGCTACGTCTTTACATTCCTTTTCTCAATTAATGTGTAAGTTTTACTGCTTATAATGAGGGCATGGTAATTGGGGATGGGATAACCTTGAGTTGATTGGCAAGTTCAAATAGTTAGAACAGTGAGTCTTAATATGACCATCCTCTATAATTTAAGAAACCAACTTCAGGAAGTGGCAGCAGGCTGTGTGTTAAAGATAGAGCAGGAGTGGGCTGTTACCTGCTCCGCAGCAACACTCTTCTCAGCCGTCCTGGGACGCTTGGAGGAGAGGGGGCTCCCTGTGGCCCCTGACCGTGAGGAGGGCCTCTTAGAGGGGTTCGGGGAGTCTGTCTGGTCCCTCTCTGACTGGCTGGATCCTGCTGCACGCGCACACCCACACACACACACCCACACACACACACACACACACACACACACACACACACACACACACACACACACACACACACACACACACACACACACACACACACACACACACACACACACACACACACACGGGGCAGAGAAGAGAAGCAGACTCATCAAAGCAAGGTGAAGACTTGGCAGCCTGAGAACAAGTCAATCAATAAGTGTGCATAAAGGGCTTTGAAATGTCTTTCTTCAATGTGATATAACCACGTTTAATGGGACTTGGGCAGGGAAGCAGTTGATCAGCCAACCCACAGCTCCCCGTCCAAACCACCAGTCTGTATACTTCTCCTCCCATGCCAATGCAGCAACACACAGCCAAGGTACTTTGACGGCCTCTCTCCCCCCATGTTGGATCGTTAGGACATCAGACAGCGCCACAGATGGCTAATCAAAACATTAGTTTGCCACATTGGGCAGCTTTAGGTTTCTCTCTACCTCAGATTTTCCATTTGAAGTGGCGCTGGAGATGAGGGATTCGCCAAACTTGAGACGAGGCAAACATCTCCTCGCACTCCAGCATTAAGGTAAAGAGATCAGTCCTCAGTTCAACTTCAAATGTGACTGCTTTCTTTAATTAGTTTCTCCCAGGTACTCCTTTACAGCTGCTCTTATACAGGTACCCAGCTCTGACTAACAGAGAGGTGTGTATTCATTCACACCTCTTTTTCTATGGTTCCATTTACACAGCTATGATAGAAATAACACCATCTATAAATAGTTGCATAACATTAGCACAGATTGTTATTGTCTACAATGGTAGAATGGTCCCCATTGAGACAGTACATCCAATTAGCTAGCAAGAGGGCCTACTATAAGTGAGTGAATCTACTGCCAGACATTCATCAAGAGATGTAAACCTCATCAATTCCCAACTGTATTTTCAATTTCACCAATTCACACAATTATCAAAACAGACTGTCATGCTAGGCAATGCCATATATACTGCTGAGGTGGCTGTGGACTGGTTGAGAAGGGAGCAAGAAATTGGATTTTCGCTTTCAAAGCACTCATGACCAATGACCACATAAGCTTGCTCCTCATCAAAATACATTTCAGTTGAAATTGCTACCAAAGAGGGGTGAGGTCCTGGGATTCCTCTGCCAGGAATGAAAAAGGAATGGTGTCAGAGGAAGGAGAGGTGAGGTCCTTGGATTCCTCTGCCAGGAATGAAATATGAATGGTGTCAGAGGAAAGAGAGGTGAGGTCCTTGGATTCCTCTGCCAGGAATGAAATAGGAACGGTGTCAGAGGAAGGAGAGGTGAGGTCCTTGGATTCCTCTGCCAGGAATGAAATAGGAACGGTATCAGAGGAAGGAGAGGTGCAATTTGGCTTGGCAGTTAGAGCTTTAGAAGTTGTGGACCCAATATCCTCTGAAATTCTGCTGGAAACACTGACCTATAGCTTGACCCCGCTTGGGTAAATCCTCCTGCTCTTTGTGCCTACACAGCAAGTGAGTGCCAGTGCAACTCTCGACTTAATTGGAATTTCTGTAACCAGCTAAGCCTCCTCCAGTGGTTTGTGGGTCGGGCCAAGTGGACTGTGACAAAGAGAGAGTGGATAGAGAGACTCATTCACACCCCAGGGCCTCACAGCCCAACCATGGGTTCCCCCCTTCACAAACCAACACGGGCACCAGGCTTCACAACCACAACATGCCATTCAGCTCTTAGAAAGAGCAGGAATTTTGAGGAGAAACAAAACCTTTTTCCAAAGACCCTTAGGGGGATTCAATAGGGAATTAGCCTACTGATTAGCATCCATATGCACCACAGGATGTACAAGACAGCCATGCTTTGGTACACACAGTAGGCTGAAATGTAAATAGCGGCTAATTGTCAGGTACCTGCCCATCTCAGGCAGGAATACCCTCTCTCTACTGTCACTGCAGGCTCCAGTGTGCTCTGCTCTACTAGCCAGCTGGACGTATCACACAGCTAATCCTTTTAATGCAACCTGCAGCAGCATTAACAATGCAGCCAGCTTCTCCCTCCATCCCGCTCCCTGTCTCTCTCCGTCTCCACTGAGCCAGGCCCCACAACAAGAAGCTTCTGCTCAGCTAACCAGAGAGGAGAGCACTCCCTGTAAGAAACTCAAAAGAGAGAGAGGGAGAGAAAGAGAGGGAGGGGGGTAGACAAGAGATAGAGAGAAATAAAGCCAAACAAAATGGGAGTGGCAAACAGAAAAGAATCACAGCTGAGTAAAAATACTCAGCTAAGCCGGCGCTCGTAAAGGAGCTAAATCCACACGGAGCCGGCGTGGGGGAGCCAGAGCACCACAGTGCCCCGCCGCCAGCGGAAAGAATTCACTGTGAAACTTAAGGAGGTGTCTTGCCGGCCCTTAACAAGGCCATAAAGAGTTAAATTTGGCCTGATTTGTACAGTCCTGGAAGGGCAAATTGAGAACAGGGGGCATTGGGAAGGGGGCGAGGGGGGGGGGTTAGGGAGGGTCAGGTTAAGCAGGGCTGACCACGCTCCTGCTCCAGACATTAAAATGTCAGCTCCAATCAGGCCGTGGGCAGCTGAGCTGATTACCCAGTGGGGCCCTGCCTTGGCTTTGGTCAGAGCAGCCTGCTAGATCTCCCAGAGACACTGGGATTGGCCAGGGAGGCCCTATTAGATCCAGTCAGACACAATCCCATTAAACACATCAACCAATAAACAAAGGAAATGTTAAACAAAGGCACCTCCCCATTCCCTGACATTAACCTCTCAGTCATGAACTGTCCTCACCACTTCCGTCTCCACTTCACTACACTTCACTGCCTCTTCACTCACTGCCCCCTGTCTTCACTCCTCCTCTCTCCCTATTTCTCTTTTCTGGCCCACTCACTCTCTGGTGGTAGTCCCCCACCCCCCTCGTGTTAAAAGACTGTGAGGTAAACCCTCCTACCAGACCAGGTCCTTGCTGCCTTGCTAAGCAGTTATCAGACTCTAACTGCTCAGTATCAGGGTGGAAATCCTCACACATAAAGACCATAAATGATCATATGTGTCCAGGCCTTCAGTACAGGGCAAACAGCTGGAGAAGGGGAAGCAGCTGAAGCCTGCTCTGCTCTGAGAGAGGCAGCGTTACTGGACAACAGTCTTCAATGAGGCTGATATGATCAATCAGGCCAGAGTAATGGACAACATAATGCATGGGCTATGGAGTCCCGAGGCCAACACACTTAATACCTATATTAAACAATACACAAGAAGCCCTCAAACAATAACCAGCAGCTGGCTGGGTCTACCAGTGTATAATGTATGTGGGTGTTTGAGTGTGAGTGTGTGAGTGTTTGAGTGTGTGTGTGTGTGTGTGTGTGTGTGTGTGTGTGTGTGTGTGTGTGTGTGTGTGTGTGTGTGTGTGTGTGTGTGTGTGTGTGTGTGTGTGTGTGTGTGTGTGTGTGTGTGTGTGAGAGAGAGACAGAGTCTGAGAGCGGGGTGGGAAGGCTTGTTCAGGGCACAGCCTTACCTCGTCACGGTTAGGAGTCCATAAATCTGATCAATCGCTCTCTCCTAAGAATCCAAACCGCCCACTCCTGCCACCAGCCCTGTGACTAAAGTCCAGCTACCGTATCCTGTTTTCGTTGTCGAGTGAAGAGGAAAAAAGAGAGACCAACACAGAGCGAGCCTGGGAACATACCGGAACGAAAAGGAGGCTGATAAAAACAGAGGGTGAGGGGATTTTAGTGGCGTGTGCGGTCTAAGCGTGGCATGGTTGGGCTGGTATCAGAACATGGTCGAGCATCGGGACCGACCAGATCCATTAACAGGGGCTAGGAGCAGAACATTGGCTCTGCCTCCTCCAGGACCCACACTGTAATTCATGTGCACTGGGCTCAGCACACAGCCACATTCTGGCTATGAAAGGCAAAATAAAGACATTGGGTTCAGTTGGAGGGAAAGCGTACAGTAACGTGAACTCTATTGCTCTCTAAAGTCCCAATTCTTTTGACCTGCTCTTGGGAGGCAATTTGAAGTTTGATATGCTGCATAAAATGGCAATCAAGGATGTCAAGTTCTTTAATATTCAAATCTCACTGTCTCTCCTTGTCAAATTACCATTGGAGGACATTCTGTGCTTTCATATATGGAATCCCTGTGTGACCTTGTCCTGGAACTGTCTGTGTAGCTCTCCTGTGATAGGGTGTGAATCAGTTTGTCATCAGAGGGGCTGGGCTCATCTTTATGGCTTCATCCATACATGTGGATCACAGTGGGGCCTCCCCAGTGACCTATTTGACTGAGAGGACCCTGTGTGACCCTGACCTCTCCTCTCCGCTCATTACACACCCGCCTCACATCCAGCCCAAACCAACTCTGACAGATACACAGAGTGGACTTTCATCTGAGAGCACAAAAGGTATAGAAGGAGGGAAAGAACCCTTAAGAGTCAATTAGGTGATTATTAATTCATGGGCCTTTTCCGTAAACCAGGGGCTTTTGTGCTGTCGAGTCCCGTAAGTGAATTGGACTTTGGCACCTTGTCTCACCTCCCTGGGCTGGGCTGCATTACTCAGGCTGCAGCGAGGGGGCTGTCAGCACACAACCTGGTCTCTGTAGCAATCACAGCCTTGCTGTGCTTTCAAGGGGGGGGAAAGATGGCAGCTGGAGTGAGTGACCGACACAAGCCAGGCTGAATTAACACAACAGGTCTTCTGCCATCGAAATCTTACAGGAATGCAATCACAGCTGCCATTGTGTCATTGATCTGTCTCTACATCCTTGGGAAGGGATATTACACGAGTTGGAGCTAACAGGAAGGAGAGGAGAGGAGAGGAAGAAGAAAGGGGGAGAGAATGATTTCCTGTGGCGGGTGTCTGGGTCTGGGATGGTAGGCCTGGTAGTGCCCTCTTCTCTCACAACTGGCTGGAGAAGCTTGACCATCAGTATGGACACTGTCCCCCAGGAGGCCTGGGAAAAGGGTGCATGTGGTCACCAGCTCCTCCCCTTCTACCGACTGGCCCTATCCTGTCTGCAGACCCAGCCCTGCCTCGGAACCCAGAAGCCTCCGGTCGTAAAAACATAAGCCACAGTTTCGGCTGCAATGGAGCCAGGCCACATGGCCCTACAGCCTGATACCCACCACTCCGCCCTGGGCCCAGGCCCAGCCGCTTCCTACCCACAACCACCCCTCTCACAATCCCTTCCCACAATGGCCTGATCATTCAGGGATAGACTCACAGCCATCTACTGTACTGGAACTCCCTCCATTCAGTCTCCTCCTCACCCCCTCCCCACTAACCCTCCACCCACTCCACACTTCACAGGGCCAAATTACTGAAGCTCTCTCTCCCCATGTCCCTCTGCTCTTCACTCGCCTCTAGTCCCTCAGCAATTGAACCATTAATATGGAGAAGCAGGTTCAACTCCCCAGTGCTACAAGTCATTCACTTTTAATGCATATGCTAACAATAACTGAATATGATCTCTCTTTTCCCCTCCCCTTTCTGCCGTCTTTTTTAATCTACAGGCCATGTTAGAGCCCTGAGCGACAAAGGGCTATATTCCACTTCACCTCATATTTCTCAGGTAATTACTCTGTATCAATTAATTTCAAATAAAGAAAATTACAACCAAAGCCTCACGCCAAAGCGACTCTATATCGAGGCTCATCATTCCTCAGTATCCTTGGTGGATAACCCTGACTTTTATTAAATGAAAAACCAGCTCCACACTGCATGGGAAAAGAAGACAGTGGTTTATATAGGCCTACAGGCATGACTGCAACAAAGACACATTTAAAATGAAGAAATTAAAAGGAGACAGTAATTAGTGTCCGCGTTATTAATCTTCAGGCCACTGAGCAGGCGGCTGACATGGCGTTCACCTTTAAAGGACACTCCTCCCCAACCCGGCTGGCCCATTACACTATAGCAGTACAACTCATAAACACTGATTTTTCAGGGAGTTGGCTCACAAACAAGGACAATTTATGGTCTATAATCTTCAAAGACAAAGGGAATTCTAATTTGAGGGATGACAAGCACTCAAAATACATGATATGAATATGTAAACATTTTTCTGATCTCCTCTGACTTCATGGGATAACAGTTGCACATTGTTAGAACTCAAGGGGGGGTAAAGCAATAGACCATTGGTATAAAACATTCCTTAGGCTGAACTGTTAAACAATATGAAAATATGAGATTTAAAAAACAATGAGCACTGTCCATTGCTAACCTTACCCTACTGGCCAGCACAGCATTTCTGACAACTACTAAAACTAGAGTTGAGAGCTACCACATCCCCATATGTGTATGTTTCAGTGTGAGCCACACACCACTCCCAAGACTAGAGAGCACAGACCATTATATGTTCAGCCTGTAGTATCACTCCTCTGCATCCAGGGGCTGCTAATGTTCACTGCACTGACAGAGACGCATCCATCGTCTAATTTCCCTTCACTCACACACACAGACACACACAAATCTACACATACAAACCAACCCACACATGCGCACACACACTCACAACCATACACACACTCACAGCACTGGGCTCCTCCACACTCATCCAATCACAGAGATTCATAGGTAAAAGTAAATATTTAAGGGAAAAGAGATGGGACCAATTTGGTTGGGTGCTCTGCCAGTGTCAGAATGCGGATGACCCCGCGCTGTAATATCATTTTCCCCTCCCTCGCTCCAGCTCCCATAATTTGAAAGTCAGGAAGGGGGTAGGAGAGGAATTATTCATAAACCTCAATTGCAGAAGATTGCAACCCCCACTCCCTCCCCACACACACACACACTGCACCCCTCCCTCCCATTTCTCCATATAGGCCACCACAATACAAACCCTTCCCATACATTTATGTTAAGCATGTCAAATCATATTGTGGCCATTCCTCCTAGCCCTTAAGTGTATTAACAATCCCTCTTTCTGCCCCCCCCCCCCCCCCCCCCCCCCCGTCCTCTCCCCTCCTCCTCTACCTTTCTCCTACCTCCATCCCTGTGTATTCAGCTCCTGCATTAATACTGTCCTTCTCTAATCTAGGTACAGCTCCCCTTGCCTTCCGGAGCCGAACCCCTCCATTTCACTAATGCTGCCTCAGCTAGGTGAACAAGGCGTGAGTAGAAGGGGAGCAAGGCTCGGGGCTGGCCATTTATAAATATTTCATTGGCCACATTAGAAACGACCCCTGGATAGCTTATTGGGGAAGTTGGCTAAATCGCAGCTTCTGCCAACATTCACTTTATTGTTTAAATAAGTAATGAATTCAATGTACAAACTAAACTTGTGGTTGTATGTCATCCCTCTCATGGAAAATAATTACAAAGTCTGGTGTGTGTGTTCACCTGTGTGAGCGGCATATTGTAGAAATCTTTCAGCAGGAGAAGACATGCAGAATACACATGCATTTCTAAATGGCTTTAATGAATTTTGAAGCGCTGTGGCACTAAAAAGGGAAATAAGATTGACAGTAGCTTTAAAAAGGAAGATTCCTTTCTTCTGCCTCTGCTAATGCCGCCTGCCTGATAGTGACTGTCACTTGTAAAGGGAACAACGTCTCCACACCAAGTTCCAATGTTTGTATGACAAGGATGAGACGAAACACTTCAATAGTTCTAATGACGGACCTTAGGAGAGCGGCACACCATCAGACAGCGGGAGACAGAGCACTTTTCAGACAGTCCTTTAAATAACAGGTTAGCTCAGTCCCTCACAGTCTAGTCCAACAAACAGCATCAGTGTGTTGTCTGCCTTCTCAGACATCCTGAGACAATCATCAGCCACAACAAGCATGCCTCTGTTTACCAAATGCATTCTGTGTTCCTCTGTGCTGTTGTTCGTACAGGGTTATAGAGGGTCTCTGTATAGGCGCTGTGTCCATCAATCATACAAAAATAGAGGAGAAAATGCGACCTTCCATTAAACTAGCGCTCCCGTCTCCTTTCTCAGCTGACAACACAGCCGCCCCCCCATCCCTCCACCCACCCACCTTTTCACTGACATCAAACAGAAACCCAGACCTGGTTTCCTAATGCACATCCGCTATTTTTAACTAAGCGGTTCTAATAAGCTGCTGGGAAGCTGTACATTTTTCATATGCAAGCACATCTTTCCTTTGTGAAAACACAGAAACACACTTATTTGGTGATTAGTGACTGACAGAGGGGAGGAAAGGAATTGAATATGCTTGTATCAAATTGCATGCCTTTCAAAAAGCAGGAATGCTAATGCAAGGACTCTTCCTGAGCACCACAGGTATGAGTGAATTATTAATCGCTTGACTCATTTTAATGCTTTTTAAAGTGCTATATTTTGATGTGTTAAAATGTACTTTTAGCCATTTTTCAGGCAGGCATGCATATCATTACTTCTCCCATCAAAGAGGAGCGTCACCCTTTCAAAGAGCACAAACAACTCAGGCTCATTTAAAATAAAAGTTAGAATATCAAAAACCTTTTTACAAAGATGGGGCTTCAAGTGGTGTGATGAACTTTTTTGCAGAACTTTCTTTAAAAAAATGTAGGTATGCAAAAGGTCTGGATTGTTTTCCAGCTTTTAACCTCACCAATGTAAATGAAGACATCAGAACTCTAACCATCCCCCAGATCCAGGGATGGAGCTGGTCTAGTTAAAATGCCATCTCTCACTCTGCCTGCTAGTCTGTGATGTTGGCTTTCATTACCACAACTCTGTCTATTGGATGGGAGGAGATTACAAGAAATCCCCCTACTCGCTTCCATCCTTGTCTGACAACATGAAACAAATAGCTAGATCAAAGCTAATTACTGATAATACTTATTCCCTTTTCTACTTCATAACAGTAAAAACTCAAAGTATAAAAAGGACCTTCCATTAACCCAGTGCTGACAACCAGGATTCAACCCTGAACATAAGACAAGACCCCATTGTCCAGAGAACCATGCTGTATTATACTGTTCCACAGTACTCCAGCATACTGTGTGCTAAATGGAAAAGCATGTTTCATACATGTTTCATACATGGCCACAAGACAACAGTGTTTGGATGGATATTTACACAGTATCTGTCTCAAAAAGGTGTGTCAACGCTCCCCACACCCCACCAAGAACCAATGGGAAAGCACCTCAGGCCTCAACGCTCTATGGGCTCTCTTTTATTAACAAACCTAACACAATGGTAAACCCAAGCACAGGCGGTAGCGCTATAGGTTCAGGGGTGTATCAGAAATATCTTTGCTATTTTCACTGTCACAATTATCGGCACACTTGCTGGCGTTGGTGCGAAAGGGATCTGTTTTGATGAATAAACAAGTTGTGGGTGTGTCGAGGCTTGGGCCCTCACCGGCCAATCAGAACGTGCTCCCTGGTGAAATATGTGGTTGCTTCAAGTTTTGGATTTACAGTCTTTTATGTATTGCCTTGGAATCAACTCCAATTCCAATGTTAGTCCATTATAGTTTATTAAATGGCTTACAGAAATGAAATAACAAAATGTAGACCTTTGCTAAATAAAAATGTAGAACTTTGCTAAATACGTTAACTTGAACCCATTTGCATTCCACATTGTTCTAAGTAATTGCATGCCTTCAATAGCATTCACACTGATATAGGGGCTCCTCCTGTACATTACATTATGGCTGAGCAGGGATATGCCAAACATTGTCAATAAGAAAGATTACATTCATTATTGATAAAGCCTAAAAGAGAACAAATAATTCTAATAAAATGCTAAACAAAACAACAAACTTGTTTTAAATAGGCTATGTCACACTTACAGGCACCATCATTTCTCCCCGCGGGCATATAATATTAAAACAACACAGAATATGAAGGGTTTTATGCACTTCCAAAACAGGACCTGCATGGCTAAAATAATGTGGGCCTGTCTACAATGCTTAGATAAAAAGTGAATGTCAGCTCACTGTTTTCCTCCTCTCAAACTTTATATTTTAATAAAGCGTCGGTGATTAAGATTTATTTCCAAGCCGTCTCAGGAGGCACAAACCCTTTATCGGCAGTCTTGACTACTTCGCAATTGCATAGAGCAGACAAAAAAAGCCTAATTGAGAGGAGGGTAAGGCTATGCTTGGTTTTTAACCAAATAAAACGAAATAGGAAAAAACGAAATGTTTTTTATGTTTCTAAACTCGCCAAAGGCACATGAGGCTACTCTTGTTCCATGTGCATATGGGCAGTGTGCGTCACGGCTGGATTGGCTGTTTTCGCCATCAAAATTCATGCCATAAGCAACTGCGTGGTTAGTCTTAAATATCCCTATCAGCGCTGAAATTACCACTTTGGATCATGTTTTTAAGGACATGCCTCAAATACTTCCACCCTGCCCACCTGAACGCAAGAGAACTGATATAAGACAGATAAATTGCAGAACCTGGCGTTAGGGATGAAAAACAAAAACATCAGCCGAAAATAGAGCCCTATATAGTATACTGCTATTACTAATGACTATTACTGTAACTATTACTAGATTGTTACCGAACTATTATTACTATAACATATTACTATAACTTCTAACTAATTCTACCAAGGAAGTTTAGAATATTCCTGGTCTAGGAGTGCTGTGATTGGATATCCAGGCCAAACCCCCAACAGGGCTTGACACAAACCCTAGCTATGCTCTGACGTGAACATATGGCCAGGGGGGCCAAGCAGTGGGGGGCAGTCACAAACACTTCCTGTCTTTGAATCTCCTCCTCACACTCATACACCCACACATGTTCAGCCTGGACCTGCTGACCTCAACTAGCAGCAGAAATCAGCTAAACCATTTCTAATGGAAATCAGCTAAACCGTTTCTAATGGAAATCAGCTAAACCATTTCTAATGGAAATCAGCTAAACCGTTTCTAATGCACACTGATGTAAACTAATCACATTAAAAGCAGATAGGATTCATCCTAAAACCTACAACAACAAACAATCATGGACTCCCACCAAAACACAGGCCTTTAATCTGCAGGTAAAAGTAGGCCTCAGGTTAGAATAGGCCCGAACACTAATGTCTCCCCTCAGCTCAAGCCCCACCTCTCCATGGAACTCAACACCTGCACCTGGCATCAGAAAGCCCATGGAGAGAAATATCCCTATCTGATAACATTTAACACAGGTGTGTGTTTGTGTCACACACAATCAGTGCAGTGCAGGCGGGCAGGCAGGCCTGTCACATGGGCACACACACGTGGCTGAGCTTGAATTATGCGCCCAGGCCCCTCTCCATAAAATCCACTGACAACTGACAAAACATGAGTCACCTGACCAGATTAGCTCAATTGACAATTGGGACTAATTCATCAGATAGGATTTGATGGGAGGAGACCTGTCTCCCTCCTACAGTAAGAAACAGAAAGGCCTCCTTTAAAAAAAACACTACAAACTGATTTGTGGATTTGTTAACAGAGCAATATTAAAGGGACTCTGACATTTGTGTAGAATCTGTATAATTATTTGAGACAAAAGGCCTTCTGTTGAGAACAAATCAGGTGCAATAGCACATGATCCCTGAGGGCAGTGTTGCCTAAATGTGTGTAGTGTAAATATAGGCCTTACCTGTCCCTTTGGTGAGCTCCTTCTCCCCCCCACTCTCTCTGTCTTTGGTTTGGTCCTCCTGCTCTGTGGTGGTCTCACTGGCAGCCTCCACATCCTCGCTCAGCTCTCCTGAAGGGGGAGGAGAGGATGGGATATGTAAATCAACACGCCATCAGAATTGGTGGAAGCACTTAAAGGGACAGCAGCGTTTTTTTTCTATAGGGGCTTACAACAATTACATTCGCTGACACGCAGTTAAAAGGTTACCAGACAAAGAGGGAGGGATCTGCTTTCTGTCCTGTGCTGCTTGATCACCATGAGTGCATTTTGCCATTTATTTTCCTTAAAACAATAAAATTAGAGAAATCATTTTTGTTAATCAAAACAGAGATAGAGGAAATGTATTATATTTTATCATCTATTTTCTCTGCTGTATCCACACTAATATGAACACATTTAGAAAATAATTACAGTTAATTTGAAAATATAATAATAATAACATCATCATTTTTTATACAAGCCCCAAAGTTATAATTCTTAATTTATTCAAGACCATGACACAAATATCTTTATGGCTTCCTCTCTTTAATGTGGACATAAAACTGCAGAAAACCGCACACATGTGGTAGAGACATACACACGTTTTCCAAAGCGGTTTGAAGTATGCAGACAGGAAAAATAATTGTGTGAGGAGCGTGTTTCTAGAGAAAGACCTCTCTCTCGCTTACTCTCTCTTTCTCTCTCTCTCCCTCTTTCTCTCCTTCTCTTTCTCTCTCGCTTTCTCTCACTCCACATGCATTACTGTCCCCAGCTGCAGTCTGCTAGGCTACTTACCAATACAGGGCTCATTTCACCTCTACTTCCTCGCTATTGCAAAATAAAAAATCATAAATATTTAAAACTTTCAGACCGGCATTTCATTTGATTTTTCTGCCAAGTCAAATACAGAAATCCCCTGTAATGACCTTAAAAGCCTCAGCTCAATATATCAGCCCATTTAAAAGCATTGAACTCCAAACAATATCCGATAATGCCATCTGTAAGTAATGCAGAGAGGGAAATATGGCAAAAAACTGATAATAAAAAGGGCATCAATCTTCTTTATTTCTCTCCAGTGCCCCCCGAGCAGCCCCTCGGCCTGTTAAGTTTGTTTAAAAGTAGTGCGACTAGCACGCAACAGCATTGATTTGACAACAGTAAACTGGGCCGTAGTCAATAAGGCCTATCAGTTACTACACAAGTCAGCTAATTCTCAGCAAATGTACTTAAATGTTCTTTTGAAAATGCTTCCACTCTCAGGTCTCTACTCTACAGTCTATTGATATATTGACAATACTACAACAACAGCCGCTGAAATATCCTGTTCACATATTCAGCCCTGCAGTCAACACACATCTGATCTGAGCTCACCACTAGACAAGCCACTACGTACACGACTTTTATGGCCTCATATGATCTACTACAGCACTTACACCCCTATACTGTAGTTACCAACTATGTAACCTGGACCGAAACACAGACCCAAAGCCCCATCAAACTTCACTAGCACAAATAGCCTCTAAAAATGGTTTCTGGGTAGAACATTTTGAATCAAATCAAAGATGTACATTTCACTACCAGCATGGTATGGTTAAATGCTTTGTTTTGTATTATCTCTATTCATTCATGGCTGGCAATCCGTGAAGTACTTCAAACATTTCAATCTCCTTCAGTTCTCATGGTAAATAGATATTTCCTGTGCTTCCATATTCACATGTAAATCAAAGAGAAATGAAAGCTATACGACGATAGACACATGATAGCGTGTGTAAAGTGATTACACATTTAGATCAGGCTGAAATTGCGATGATAATGTGCTATTGGAGTTCTGCTATCCTAATCACTGATGCACCAAGAGAAACACACTCACTAAAGACAGCAATAATATATAGCTCAATAATAGAATACACAATTCCATCCTACAAAAGAACCTATGAGTTTGTCAATGTGATTTTCTCACTGACTTAACAAAAGGTTGGATTTAGAGGCCTGAAAAGCGCTTCTTACTGTAAACTGAAGATACCATACAAGCTTGCATCATAATTGCAATAACTATTATTATTCCAGTTATGATAATAACTACAGCATTGAGGAGATTGTCATTGACAAAGCTTTAACTCAACAGAAAACACCTCTGTGTCATGAGGCAAGAGCAATATCCAGGCGTTCCTGACTGTTTCCCAAAGTAAGAAGCCCCTCTCCTCACAACAGAATGATTGGTGTATGGATTATGTTGTTAGACATTACTGCTAGCAGCAGACGGGGATCCTGTGTATAAATGAAGGTATTTAACAGGGATAACTGGCTCCCAGTAAAAAGCACATTTAAGTGATCCCCAGATCCCACTTGCATAAATACATTTTTTCATTATTTTATTATTGACCATGTTTCTATTATGTTTCCAAGGCAACCTGCAAGTTCCGTCCAGCGGTCCTAAACCGTCGCCCCGTAAACCAGAGGAGAGCCGCAGCCTAGCCCCAAAATCCCATCTAACTCCAGCCTGCACAAATCCACACAACTCCCGGAGAATTAGAATACCATACAAGTGCTCAGATTACAAAATAATCCCCAGGTAAATTGTACACCTTTAAAAAGGGTCTGCATGTCATTCTGAGCTGTCCTACTCTTACAGTGTGTCTAATTCCACACCTCCACACTTTAACGTGCTTTTTCAGGAACATTGCAGTGATCCACAGTCCAGATTTTAACTCTATTCAACGTCACTGAATACAGCAGCTGTCACCTCAGCATTCTCCAGACGGATCTCTTGTGGGACGTAGCAGAGAGAGCTCCCCCCAACCTCTGCCTGCCTGCCTGCCTGCCTGCCCCCTCTCGCTCACAACACTTCTTCATTTGGGTTTTTAATCAAGATGTATGACACTTCCGCCACACACCGCACAGTAACCCCCCATAATGAATGTAGAAATGCAGACATTTAAATCCACAAGCGGCAGTACATCTTTAAGTGGCAAATGACTGTGTGTATTCCTCATCTCATCTCCAACGGTATTACACAATGATTAAAGCCGGGTCCAGCCATAATTAATGAAAGGTCACAAGTGGCCTAAGAGTAGGATGCAAATGGAAGAGCCAGTAAAACAGACTCATAGATTAGGACTGGAAATAGACGGGGAGAAACACTCAGAGCTATGGCAATAGGCCATTTCTAACCTCAATCATTCAAATGTAAAGGACAATAGCCTGGAGGTTGTCATCTAATGAATTGTCTTCATTAACCCTCCTCATACAGTGATATTAAACTGTTCTGTTAATCTAATCTGGCAAACTGAATAAGCCTCCGCTGCAGACACAGATTACACCCATAAAAATATCAGCCCTCCACTGCATGTCAACGGAGACAGTCCACAGTCTCTCCATCCTACCAGCTCTCTGTTTGCAGAAGGCATCACAGACACAGCAGCCAGGTGAAATGGTGTGACATGGAGATGAAAAAGACAAACTGAAGCATCTATTTCCCCCTGGCGTGCGCGCTCGCACACACACACACACACACACACACACACACACACACACACACACACACACACACACACACACACACACACACACACACACACACACACACACACACACACACACACACACACACACACACACACACACACACACACACACACACAAGTGGCTGCTGCTCTCCTTCCCTCGCTCTCCCTCTGCCTGCCTGTAAGTGCAGGGGCTTAAGCAGACCCATAGGTGTCACCCTATACAAGCCGGGAGAAAGCGAGGTACTCACACACATTAATGGGGGGTGGGTGGATGAGGAGAGAGAGAGCAACAGAGACACAGGGAAGGAAAAAGGAGAAGAAATATGTGGAGATGTAAAAAGCAGATGCTCTGCAGGAAGCGGCCGGTGAAGATGAGACGGGGAAGACGGGGAAGAGTGCGATAACCTTCAGATGAGGCCAAACAGCCTTCCTTCCCCCAGAAGAACAGTGATTACACTAATACTAATCCCACTGACAGGCACAAACGGACTAATAAATAATAGATGGTAACCACTGCACTTTCCAGTACTCCTTCTGAGTCTGAAATAATGATATATATATATAGACAGTGTACATAGAAATCAGCCAGTCAAACTCCTCCTCTGTTGCAGCTGAACACATGCTAAACTAACAGCCATTCTATTAACACATAATCCAATCCTACCTGCTGCAAATGGCTCCAGTGCTCCTCACACACAAGTGAATCCCTTCTCATTTTTGCATGTCTGTCAGTCTCCCTTTCATGCTCAGCAGCAGACTCTTCTGCCTGCCCTGTCTGTCCCGTTCTCCTCTCCCCAGTCTTAGAGTACCAGGAGCGGGGGTTGAGCTGTGACTCTCCCTCTCCTCTCCCCGGTCTTAGAGTACCAGGAGCGGGGGTTGAGCTGTGCCTCTCCCTCTCCTCTCCCCGGTCTTAGAGTACCAGGAGCGGGGGTTGAGTTGTGCCTCTCCCTCTCCTCTCCCCAGTCTTAGAGTACCAGGAGCGGGGGTTGAGCTGTGCCTCTCCCTCTCCTCTCCCCAGTCTTAGAGTACCAGGAGCGGGGGTTGAGCTGTGCCTCTCCCTCTCCTCTCCCCAGTCTTAGAGTACCAGGAGCGGGGGTTGAGCTGTGCCTCTCCCTCTCCTCTCCCCGGTCTTAGAGTACCAGGAGCGGGGGTTGAGCTGTGCCTCTCCCTCTCCTCTCCCCAGTCTTAGAGTACCAGGAGCGGGGGTTGAGCTGTGCCTCTCCCTCTCCTCTCCCCAGTCTTAGAGTACCAGGAGCGGGGGTTGAGCTGTGCCTCTCCCTCTCCTCTCCCCAGTCTTAGAGTACCAGGAGCGGGGGTTGAGCTGTGCCTCTCCCTCTCCTCTCCCCAGTCTTAGAGTACCAGGAGCGGGGGTTGAGCTGTGCCTCTCCCTCTCCTCTCCCCGGTCTTAGAGTACCAGGAGCGGGGGTTGAGCTGTGCCTCTCCCTCTCCTCTCCCCGGTCTTAGAGTACCAGGAGCGGGGGTTGAGCTGTGCCTCTCCCTCTCCCTCTCCCCAGTCTTAGAGTACCAGGAGCGGGGGTTGAGCTGTGCTAGTCACTGGTGCTCCTCTGTGGTGTGGAGCTGGCTGTGTGTCGGAGCTCTCATTACTCTCATTATGATTATTGAGGCTGTTGTTATCATTTTAACCAGGTGTCACAGCGCTTCAACTGGAAATCAAGGGTGCACTTCCCCCGCTTTATCCAGCTCTGGACAGCTTCCTTTTCTTTAATGCCGCGCTGTCGGATAAAAAGCAATCTTATTTCACACCTCACAGACTATCTTTCTCCTCTACTTCTTTCTTTTAAAATCCCCCCTGCTCCCCATCATCCCTTGCACCCCATCCCCATATCTAAGCTGGCCTGACTCCGGACTGGGGGGTGTCAAATGAAAGTGACAGGAGGGTACCATGGGACAATGGGACACAGGCCCCATGCTGGGGGCTTTCATGCATTGTTCGCTCCTCATATCAGCACCTCTATGCCCCATACGCAAGCCCCCCTCCTCGCTCCCTTAAACCACAACACACAGAAAAACACTCCCGCCCCTCCCAAAAAGTATCCTTGCCCCGGCCCAGACCCCTCCTCATGCCCTCCCTGATGAGCTAGCTGTCAGAAAACCACGACTGAGAAAAACACGGCCCACTCCCTAACCAGAGAGGTGAGAGGTTAGAGAGGTATGGGCCATCACTTAGTAATAATAGTCAACCACAACATATGATAGAACCACAGTACCACACAGCAACTACACCGCCATTCAAACAGGCCAACAAACTGCTGATATCAACATAAGATATAAACAAAAAAGATATAAAAGTGATATACAAAATATAAGTGATAAATGCAGAATTTGTTCTAAAAAAATATTCAAATGCAAATTAAAATGTGTATGATTCATATTTAATAATATTTCATACTTAGTGGATGTCGACAGGAAACTTCCAAAGTGATTGTAAATACAAGCATAAGATACAATTAGAAATAAAGCAAGTCAAACATGTGGTGAGGATTGGGTGATTCCCCTGCTAACATAAACACAGTGTCTGACTCATGCGCTCTGAGACCTAGCGTCACACCAACACACTGCACAAGCTGACCAGCTGACCAGCTGACTGCCCAACACTCCACTAGTCTTACACACCCCAACACACTGCACAAGCTGACCAGCTGACTGCCCAACACTTCACTAGTCTTACACACCCCAACACACTGCACAAGCTGACCAGCTGACTGCCCAACACTCCACTAGTCTTACACACCCCAACACACACCAACACACTGAACAAGCTGACCAGCTGACTGCCCAACACTCCACTAGTCTTACACACCACAACACACCCCACACATTCAAAGAGGAGTGTCCTGTATCTCTAATGCTCTTTCAGTCTCTCAAACCCCTCTCTCTCTCACACACACACACACACACACACACACACACACACACACACACACACACACACACACACACACACACACACACACACACACACACACACACACACACACACACACACACACACACACACACATATATATATATATACGCTCCTCACATTTAGGAAGGAAAGAAGAGTACCTTGGTTTAAAGGGCTGCGGTGTCTCTCTGGCGGTGTGGGACTGAGTTACGTGCTAGATTCCTGACCTGTCTAAGGAAGGACATGACACTCTCTCCCCACTGGCCCTGCCGTGACCTCACCATCTAAATGTGAATGAATACTTTGTGTCTCCATGGGGCTGGGGGCAGGAGGGGGAGGTGCAGGAGGAGCAGGAGGGGTGGGGGTCCAGGGTTAGGGCAGCTAATAGCCCCAAAAATTTAAACAGCAAGTTAATCACAAACAGCAGGGATAGCTCACACTGCCTTAGAACAATACCAGTAGGCCCCCATCCCCTCTCTCTCACTCTCTCGCTCCCTCTCTCTCTCTTCCAGCACCTCCTAACCCCCCTGCCATGCCCGGCCAACCCCCCTAAGCCTTCCAAGCAACACTTAATTTGATCCCCCTAGCCTTTCAAAGTCACTGGCCATTTCAGTGGACATTCAGCCCTTATTCAGGTCACCAAGGGTCACGCAGACGGAATTATTTTATCTGTCCGCAACGGCAGCAGCGTCTAATAGGGGGAAATCTAATTTACACATGCCACCGGAATATCCTGTTATTCTAAATAGACATCACTTTGTTTCAATACCTGATGTGACACCGCATCGCAAACATGACATGTCTAATGCAATGGATGCTCTACATCTCCCATAAGTAGGGAGCTGTAAACAGGACATCAATCGTGATGAAACAGCTCCTCTCCCTTCAAAATAGAGCTCACAAAAAAAACATATGACTATCTAATTGGGCAGTATAGTACACACAGCATATGCCAATTTAAAGTATTTTCCCTAAAGTAATTATCTCATAGGAATTAGTACTAATTAGTAGAATTATTGCTTGTGTTATTGATATTTAGACACATTATATATACATCTGTGGAGAGTGGTGTTCTATTTCTCTTCTCTTTTGTGTTTTCGTGGAGGAGAGGAGGAGAGGAGCGGGGGATGTAGGTTAATGTGCCTGCACAGGGACTGAGCATTCAGGGATCACTCTCTCCAGCTAACCTCTACACACACACACACACACGTATACAGACAGAATACACACAGGCAAACAGCTCTGACTGGCCATTACACTGTGTCCTGTATGACGGTAGCCTTGCCTATACACACATTATGGACAAAGGAGGATGCAGACTGTGCTTTTCCCTGGCAGGCAATGGGCTAAAAGCCTGGGCAGGAGGCAAAGACATCGCTGGACACATTACTGCTCTCACGTCTCTCATGCCTGGGGGAGATCTGGCCTGCACAAAGACACAGACACTCTCTCTCCCTCTACCCCCCCCCCCCCCCCCCCCCCCACACACACACACATTTTTATGTTAATGTTCCACCCCTTCTTGTCTTTCTTTTAAAATCAACCCTTTTCTTAATGCATCCCTCTTTTCCATCATCTCACACCACAATAGCTTCACCTATGTCTAGACTATTGAAGGGGGCTAGCTAAGCAGGATCCAGAGGGAGGGGGGATAGGGAAAATGCATCACCGCTGTCATGAAGGGCAATCACATCAACTCTGAAGTATTCACCAGTGGGTCGGAAAATGCGATGGTACAGTTGTGACAGGCGAGTAGCCCCCCCCTCATCCTCCCCCTCCCTCTCCCCACTCCCCATCAGGGAGGAAGCATGGCGGGCACTCTGAATATGTATAACCCGGAAAAAATGTATTGATTTTTAATTTGGCAAAAAAGGGACATAAAAATCACATAACCCGAAACTGTCACAGCTCTTTTGTTCATAGCTCATCTCTCCCGATGTCTGGCTTTTGCCACAAACTCCCTTTAATTACCAGGTACAGCACAGACACACACACAGCCACACAACACAGACACACACACAGCCACACAACACAGACACACACACAGCCACACAACACAGCCCACTGTGCTTAACAAGACAGCACCTTTCTTACATTCACACATGTATTAAATATGATCAACACCAAGCTGCTTTTGTTTAATATCTGACAAATAAAGCAGACTGAATGTGAATATACACACTGCAATGTTATATATACACAAATTATATCTGCTGTAGAAATTGAATGCTAACAATATCCTTGAAGAAGCCTTTGGAAAACATATTATTTAATATACTGTGTGTGAGTATTTTTATATTTAAGTTGATGCTACTTTACATTCACATTCCGTAGCCTAGTTTACTAAGGGGCTTCATTTCAATGTGGAATTATTGAAACAGGCTTCTTCAGTCCCACCGCGCAGCAAGCTAGCAGGTATGTGTGCATACACGCGTCTGTGTGTCCATTACCAGGTACTTATCTGTTTACGCCTCTTTTTAGAACTACCGACCCACCAGTACAGCGGGCCGTCTGAAAAAGATCTCTGCCTGTCAGTTTATCGAATGTTCTATTTGCATATCTTTGTAGTGCATCCATCTGCCTGTGGATCGCTCTGTGGAGGCATCAGCTGAGAAAATCAATGTGGCCATGGTTGGATGTATGTAACACCCACCTCCATGTGTTAGGAGTCCAGCTCACAGCACACAGCCCCCACATGGCTCAGTCTACACCAGTCCTCCCGGGCCTGCCACGTACATAAACATACACAAACACACTACCCACAAGCCCTCTCTCTCCAGACTGGGCCGCTCCAGCCCTCCTGCCTGCCTGCCTCTCTGGCTCGGAGCATGCGGTCAGCAGCGGGCATGACAGGCTGCTTGTTTATAAAAGCATACGCCTAGCTAGATAAAACAGAATTGACTAGGCTTCTGAATACCAATATGGCTAATCAATTTGATAAAAAAATATAAGATATGGGGGCTATCATTGATGTGTTTTCTTTCTAATACTATCTGTCTGCTATGCCTGCTAAATCAAATGTGTTGGAGGGATATCTTACTGGGGAGAGGATGAAGAGGGGGTTCAGCACTGAACTGAACTGGACAAGTGTTTCAGTTGGGTCAATGTGACAGGGTGTCAGCCAGGGACTGCCAGGCCAGCCCACATTGTGACAGCAGTGTGTACTGTATGTGTGACTCACGGAGCACAGTGACAGGTCCACCTAAATGTACCATCCCTCAGGATAACACGTACACTAAAGCTCAGTCCAAACAGTAGCACTGTGGCCAAATACTGAGGATATGATGCATTACTGTAGAGGAGAATATAGTGGATACACTGGGTACCTTCCTTTCCATTACTGGGTCTGTGTCATCAGGATTCAACCCCAGTTGGCTGCTAATAGCAATCCGCTAAAGGAATTCAATGAATACATTGTGGAGGCACTTTAAAACATTCACAAGACTGCTACCACTTATTGAGAAAAAAATTCCGCTCCTTCCTCCCTCTATCAGGTCGGTTTCTAATACAAATCATACATGGGAGCTTACTTTCTCCATTTGTCTTTCTTTCTGGTCCTCTTTGCATATCCCATCCATTACTTTCACATGAAATATGAAAAGGCAATATCCTCTCTGTGTTTCTACTGAAGCGTAATGTGATTGTGTTGTCATTTATAGGAAATAATCGCAAACCTCTCTTTCATTTTCCAGTTCAAATAACCATGAAAAATTAGCCTGCAATGTCAGGGGGGACAACAAAGGGACACACACAGACTATCGCTTCGCCACCGCGCTTGACATTTCTCGTTAATAGGAAAACGGGCGGTTGTTTCTAGCTTTCTTTTTTCTTTTTTTAACCTCTCCTTTACTTAATTAAAAAGTTCTGCACTTTGATCAGAATAAATCTCTCCTTGTTCGTTACTTGTTGTGAAGGAGGGGTAGGTTGGGTTTGTATGACGGGGTACGGGTGGAGTGCGGGGATCATACTCTGGTCCCCCTCTGCCCCTCATCAGCACCTCCACCCCTATCTGCTAATTGCTGTCCGTCCGTCCATCAGGAGGAGAGATGTCGCCAGACAGCCACGGTGGGGCCTTAGTCTCCGTGGCTACGTGGCTGCAGCCTGGATAAATTATTTAGCAGCTATCAGACTCCCTGGCAGCAGAGCAGAGCAGAGCCAGTCCCAAAAACACACACAGACTCAGGACGTCATGTGTCACAAGGCCTTCTCCACCCATCAGCATTTAGCCCTACAAGTGATAACAATCCACCAGATCTCTAACTGCACAAACACTCACACAATTATCCCCCATCAGCAGTTAGTGAATCCTTTCTATTTAGAGAAATCTTTATTTCCAGTGTGAGAAACTATTGGTAATTGGATTGCTTTCTGTATTACTGCCATTCGAGAGCAGCTTAATAGGCACACTGTTTTTTCCACAGTAATTATGCACAACATAATCAACCCATCTCGGTTTAACAGTGCAATTATTACAGATAGGTCTTATCATCTCTGCTTATTTTGTGTTCACAGCACCTGATAAAAAAAATAAACAATGATATGCAACATATTGTCGCTCGTGGATTGTAAATAGGTACTGTCAAAACAAAACTGCTGTCAGTTAAGTGAAATATGTCACTGAGAGCCACACGTCACTATCATCTACCATATCTTCCAATGAGCCATGCACTTCTTCATCTCTGAAATCATCTACCATATCTTCCAATGAGCCATGCACTTCTTCATCTCTGAAATCATCTACCATATCTTCCTATGAGCCATGCACTTCTTCATCTCTGAAATCATCTACCATATCTTCCAATGAGCCATGCACTTCTTCATCTCTGAAATCATCTACCATATCTTCCAATGAGCCATGCACTTCTTCATCTCTGAAATCATCTACCATATCTTCCAATGAGCCATGCACTTCTTCATCTCTGAAATCATCTACCATATCTTCCAATGAGCCATGCACTTCTTCATCTCTGAAATCATCTACCATATCTTCCAATGAGCCATGCACTTCTTCATCTCTGAAATCATCTACCATATCTTCCAATGAGCCATGCACTTCTTCATCTCTGAAATCATCTACCATATCTTCCAATGAGCCATGCACTTCTTCATCTCTGAAATCATCTACCATATCTTCCAATGAGCCATGCACTTCTTCATCTCTGAAATCATCTACCATATCTTCCAATGAGCCATGCACTTCTTCATCTCTGAAATCATCTACCATATCTTCCAATGAGCCATGCACTTCTTCATCTCTGAAATCATCTGCCAAAACAAATAAATAACTTCATGAAAAGCAATTTAACAATCCTAAACCCAAATCTCAAAAACAAATTTACCCCCAGAATCTCAAGGTTAAGTGATTATTCTTACTCTTGCAGACTGAACCACTGGTGGTCTGAAACACAGAGGGGTACAGGGTACAGTAGAGGACTGAACACAGGTGGACACGTTTTACTGAGTAAACAGGCATGTCTCTGCACAGCCCTAGGGACCTGGGCAGTACTCCGTGTGTACAGTGCACTACTAACTGCACAGTGTAAACAGAGAGTGTTTGAGACTACAGCTGTCTCTTTGGAAACTGGGGTCGTCACTCCACTCTGGTTGGTAGTTTTGCTACCCCCTCGTGATTTCCTTCACTCAACAGAATGTTTGCTCATTTACATATTTCTAAAGCAGGATTTCATCTGGCATTATAGTTTGTGATGCATATAATGAGATTTCCCCTGAAAAAGCTCATGAAAAAGACTCATCTCATGCAATTAGCTGCTGCTTGCTTTCTTCACTTCTTGTCATGTATTAATTCATTATCACATAATTCTTACACTATTTATTTATTTTATTATGCACACACCTTAAAACCTTAATTACAAAAGGAACTAGGAGCCAGAGGAAGGGATGCAATGCACCAACTCATCTATCAGTCAATCTATTTATCTGTTTAATCTCAACAGTATATCCATCCAATCTCTTATCAGCCTGTAGTAATCTGAAGCTAATCAGTTTACCAATTTGCTGTATGGGCGCAAGCTCATCTGAGAAAGAAGGGACTCAAAAATGCCCTGAAAAGATAATCTTGTCAAAGTAGGTAGAATTTGGCCTCCACAATTCCCTTGCCCTCCCATCCGAACCCTCTCTCTCTCTTTTCATCCTCCATCTCGGTGCATTTCCTCTGGAAGTCCTCATAATGTAAACTGACTGCAGTTCCACAGCCGGTTCAGCTGCATTCAGCTACACCAGCTTGGGTCACATGTGTCAAGTGAACACACTTAATTTATTTTCAATTTTACCCTTGCTCACCGTTTGGCTTTTAACAGCAGCCAGACTGCAATGGAGACTTCATTCTTAGCTGAGACCCCCAAACCCTACACATTTACAGGAGTTTAATGCTAAGTGGAATTGTGTCATTGTGTATTCAGGACCCCTATGATTCCTCATGCACATGTGTCATAACAGAGTGAAAAGGGGCTGAGATCTGGTGGTGGTGCAGAGCTGGGTTGCTGACTGAGGCGATGCTCTCCTGAGGAGGGGAATTGAAGTGATTACAGTCACACACAGCTACTCAGTGAGTTATCTTTGGCTCCTCGGCTCGGCGAGGGGAGAGGAGAGGAAGGAGCCGAGCAGTGAGTGATCACACCGACACGGCCAGAACATGGAACAGCTGCTTTAAAATAACCAAAAGCAAAAATACCTCTGACCCTGTTCATGTAGTATTTACTCCTCCACGTTACAGCCCCTCACCTCCTGACTCTGTCATGTCCATCACTGAGCCCAGGACAGCATTCCCTCAGTACAGACCAGAACAATGACTCACTATCACTTGGGATAGCTACAGGTTTAAAACTGTTACGGGAAAGGAGACATTATTAAAGAGCCATTCCCAACGCCCTTGGATACTGAAATGGAGGCCAATTAAATGGCTTAGCGGCATCCATTTTGTGCCGAGTGAACAGGTATGAGCAGCGGAGGGGAGGGGATGGAGGGGGAGGAGGAGGAGGAGGGGACAGCGGAGTGGTACAGACAGTGCTGTGCACTCGGCCCATCAGCGGGCTCTGCTAAATAGGCTTATTAATTTATGCAGTGTGGAGAACATTATGAGGGATGCACTGCCACATAATTGAATATTACTTTCTAACTTTCAGAGGAAACTGTTAGCCTAATGGTCTCAGGATCACATCAGCAGCATTTGTGAAATGAAAGGTTAGCCAGCGTGTTCCCTCCTCCTCGCTCCTCCGTTTAGTGCTGACTGTGCACACATGCATGGAAATGAGAGGGTGGGCCAGAGCCTTCGTTAGTCCCTGGTCTCTCCCAGGCATGGCCAGGGATTAACAACCCCCTGCCCTGGCCCTCTGAGACTATGGCCTGCACCGCTAAATTGGTCCTGTGGTACACCGCTCGCCTCCGCTAGGCTAGGTGCCCCCACATCTAGCCTATTTCCCTGTGCCTTGGTATGCATATAGCTGTAGCTGTTAGCGCTGTTGTTGTTTGTTGTTGTTATTGTCCCCGCTGCAGAACACCCTTCTCTTTAATTAGCGAGAGGGCTCATTGAGGAGAGATGGGCAGGTAAGGCTTAAATTATTCATCCCAGAGGCACCGTTTGGGCGATAGCTGATGAGGAGACCAGTGAAGGAACTCTTAACTAGCAGAGGCTTCTCTCCTGAGGCCCACTGAATAAACTACTGAAAAATCTTCTGAACCGTGTGTCAGTTATCAAGAGAAATTAAACACTAATCACTAAGACGAAGCTACACACCGCCCACAATAAATAAGGACCTCTGTGGATTTGGGGTGCTTTCCCTCTTTTCCATTCCAAAATAGTGTGACCTTCAGTTCAAATCTAGGCCCTGGCTTCATAAGGTCTGGGCCTCCTTCCTACTCCCTCCCTCTATCCATCCAGTCCAAGCCTCTCCTCTCATGGCTCCAGCCAGGACCAGCAGCCTTCTGAGAAGGCTGTGATAAGAATTCATTTCTCCCAATTATGTGCTCTTGTCTACTGCCTCAGTTCATCAGTTCAGTGCAGCCAAGTCAATGAAAAGGCCTGTAATGAAGCAATCAGATGCAGGCTGGTTCCCTGGGCCAGGCGCTCTGTTCTCCGCTCCCAGACCCCAGCTCCCAGTGCAGGGGGCGGAGGGGGGGAAAGGGGGGGGGGGCATATGGAGACAGGCTGCACACTGGCATTAATTCATGGCCCTGTCTTCATAGACTGAAGGATAAGCAGCTCTCATATGTGCCTCAACCTCAGGTCTCCTGTCTCCTGTGGGTTTAGAGAGTCGGCCAGTTCCACAGACTTCCATTATTGTGGCTGAACTGGCCACTAAACCGGCCAATCGAGTTTGAGCAGGAGGATGTGTTGCTGTCACCTGTGGAGGTGGGTTGATGGAACGGCAGCAGAAGGCTGGGTTCCCTCTCGCTCTCTCTCTTGCTCTCTCCCCGTCTCACTCTCTTTCTCTCGCTCTACCCGTTTGCCTCTCTCTCTCTCCCGCCTTCCACCTCTCACGTCTTTCCCTCTCCAACATGTGGAACCCATTATGGGAAGTTTGAGAGAGGAATGCATGTGTTGAATCTTAATCTGTGCCTTAAAGTGGAGGATTCTGGTTCTCCTTTGTCTCCTAATGCTGTGAAAGTTTCATCTCAAATTAAAAAGGACCCGTTTGATCTACCTAATATTGTTTTCGCTCTCTTCAGGAGATGGAGAAAGTCCAAGTTATCTCTGATCCCACAACGTCCTGCCCCCCCCTCTGTCTTTCTTTCCCTGGCTCACAGGCGGGCACATGGCTGTGCTATTTTACGAGCTATTGCTGAGTTTTTAAATGGTCAGAGTTCAATGTTAGGACACAAAAAGCCTACGGTGGTATTTTCTTTTATTAACCCCACAAACAAACATAAAATACAACGATTATTTTCAAATTAGGCAGCTTAGTTCCAAACTAACAACACTTAAAACCACTATGGCAACAAAAACTCCTGAATCGTTAGGGTATCGTTCGTTAGGGAGTAATGATAATAATGATAATATTTCCTGTTCAACACAATCATTTCTGGAGGAGGTAACTATGCTATTTTTAATGAGCAATCTTGGCGGAAGAATTTATTACAAAAAAAAAGATCACAAAAAAATATTCCGTAATGCCTGCTGTTTGTCAGTCATAGGTTAGAGCATGTATGGTATTCAACTCTAAACAGGAAGTACATATCAACATGATAAACAACAATACCAACACGAGAGTGGATGTCTGCCTGGATGACAACTTTTAAGATTTACCCAAGAGTCTACTCTTTTGGAAGAAACACATCTACCCTTCTCAGTGGGTGATGCAGCAGTGATGCTTTACCATCCTGCAAGTAGCCTCAGTCTATTCAGGCTTCAATACAAGAGCAGAATATAGCTCCATCTTACCTCCAAACACTGCAGAGAAGGTGCCCAGTCCCCCCTCACTCCTCCTCCTCTACCCTCCAACCCCGCCTGCTGCCAGGGTTGGGTTTGGCAGGGAGACCCCTGCGGCTGGATTCCACCTGACAGGAGCTCCTTAACAAGCGCCAGTCATTAACCTCCGGAGCAGGCAGCTGCCATGTGATGTAGTACGCCGGGCCCGCTGCAGAAGGCCCTATTGATCCCACACATACTTGGTGCCTTCCTGGATGCTTATAATCAATATGCAAATGGCCCGCGGCATTGATTCAATATTAATTTTCAATTAGGGAGTTCTCGGGGGTCCTGAGTGGTCAATACAGAACCATTCAGAGCAAAGGCATGAGCAAGTTGCAGTTGCATTGACGTTCTTCTACCCAAGACAACTTACTTACTGTTTATTTAGCCTGCTTTGCTGTAAGCACCGATTAAGGCTCTGGCTAACAGGCAGAGAGACAGATGGG
Source organism: Salvelinus namaycush (assembly GCF_016432855.1). NCBI lineage: Eukaryota > Metazoa > Chordata > Actinopteri > Salmoniformes > Salmonidae > Salvelinus > Salvelinus namaycush. The sequence goes on along the minus strand of NC_052336.1, from coordinate 16,605,796 downwards.
CCTTTCTCCACTTCCACAACACACCCTAAATAAACTGGATTCTGGTGAAAATATATTGTCCAAAGTAATCATCTTACACTTAGTTCATTTTTTTGTCTTTTAAAGGTGGGGTAGTTTCAGGAACAGTCTGAGTAGATTTCCTCAGTATCTTATCAGTTTCACCTGTTCATATCAGCTTTCAGTTAGGAGCTGTTTGATGAGTGAGAAAGGAGAAATGACTCACTGTCCCCTGACATTACTTAACCATGCAAGACATCACACATTTAACGTGTATCATACAATTCCTGATAGGCCTTGCGACAGCAAACAAATGCATATTCAAGACCAGCCTCCATAATTTATGAAAAACAATTACAGAGGGCCAAGTCACCACGTTAGTACTCTCACTGAGAGAAAAGCCACATTTACTCAGCTACTTACTCAGACACCAGGGCTTAGGAGTAACGACTGACCATGCACCATCACCATCAGTCTTCTTTCCTCGCTTTCTTTTGTTTCCAAGTCTTCAATTAGATTTACCAGGTGTCACCCTATCTTCAATATCAGCTCCTGTAGTAATAACCTCTGGAACGAGGAAATAAGTACTTTCTTCACATCAGTCAAGAATGTGGAGGGAGAGAGGGAGGGAGAGAGCGAGCGAGAGGGAGAAAACATTTTCTCTGTTGAAACGTCGTTCTCTGATAAGTGAGGTAATGGATTCCAGGCAGGACTAGTCCTGCTCTTCAACGTGAAAACAATAGTATTGATTTATAAGCGTGTTGTATTTCCTGTACAGACTGCGTGTCTATCAGAGGCCATTTTATTGAGTGCTTGGGCTTGTCGCTGCGCAGCCTCTCACTTGCTTCCAGCTGGTCAAAGAGGCAGGCGCTCACAGCTGGGCTCTGTTCACTGGAGGAGACATTCTGTAGAGATAGATACCACACTGTGACTGCACCAACCCTCCTAGCCTAGCACCCACTGCCTGCTAGGTAAGATGGGTGACATTATCAGAAAACAATGTCTGTAAAGCAACACTTCCTGCACAAAGGGAGTAGTCCGGGTCGAGGACAGGAAGTAGCACTATATAAATGACAGAGAATGAAACACAGGAAATGGAAATGAGGCCCCTTACAATACAGATAAACTGTCAGGTAGGGGAAGAAACAAAAAAATCCAAACAAACTCCAATCAGTCAACAGAATAGACCAGAATGCAGTCACATCTAATCCAACAGCAACAGAGACTGACGAAGAGAGGATTGCAGGGAGGGAAGTATAGAAAAAGAGATAAACCGGTAGGGCCACTGGCTGTGCTCACCAGTAGCTGCACTGCCTGCTCTAATTGGTTTAGGGATAACATCAATTACCACATTGCTTATTAATGGATGAAGCCTTTATTGGTTCCATTGATCAGCAGGACTTGTTAGCCATCATCCTACGCAATGGTGGATGTAACAAGCTTACATATTGGCATATCAATTAATGCAATCAATTCCTGCCTAGCAGCTGACATTCCCTCGCTCTCCCACTCCCCCCCCCATTCTTCTCGGCCTCTGGACGACCAAGACAAAAGGCCCATGTCAAAGCAGACTTTCTAAAGAGATTTTCAAATTATTGCTTAAGTTGAGAGGCGCACGTTCAATCGACTGGGTGGAGGTGTGGCGGAGGTGTGGCGGAGGTGTGGCGGAGGTGTGGCGGAGGTGTGGCGGAGCAGTAGGGGAGGCAGAGCGGAGGTGTGGTGGAGCAGTAGGGGAGGCAGAGCGGAGGTGTGGCGGAGCAGTAGGGGAGGCAGAGCGGAGGTGTGGCAAAGCAGTAGGGGAGGCAGAGCGGAGGTGTGGCGAAGCAGTAGGGGAGGCAGAGCGGAGGTGTGGCGGAGCAGTAGGGGAGGCAGAGCGGAGGTGTGGCGAAGCAGTAGGGGAGGCAGAGCAGAGTGTAGACGTCTGGTTTGAGTTCAGTAACACACCCGTGTTGGGGGCGTAGAAGTCAAAAGTCTCCCTGCAACAACAGGAAGCTAAAAGATTTCAGTGGGTGAAAACAGACTGATACAAAATGGTTAACGCTACAGGAGAGTCCACTACTCACTGACTCTCCACACTCCTCGCAGACAGCTGAGGAAGTTGAATCGGATTATCTGCCATACACACCATGGCAAGTGGCACATCTCAAACACCCGTCCCTTGATACTCCCAAGCAGATCGCAGCAAACTGCACTCAGCCCCTGTTCTTTAACTGTATAAGTCTGCTTTGACTGTCTAAACCGCCTGTTTCGTTTCAAACTTCCTTTTCTAAATTGAGATCAATGTAGCTTTTTAAGACTCATTGATTAGCACTTAGAATCCTCTTCTCTGTCACGGCTGTTCCATAGGGATGGCCGACTTTAAATACTACTATGTCAGTGTTGTGTCGCCCCAGTAAAACGTGGGCAGAGTCGGGGAGAACATGAGCGATGAATGAGGGAGCAGGGTGTGATAACTGAAAGCACACCATGACAAAGTGGAGGGATTTAACGTTGGGCCCGCAGCACTTCATTTGCTTAATAACAGATCATTCTGTAAGAAAGTGGCTGCTCTGAGGAGGATATCGCCCAACGAGGATGTCTCACTAGCAGAAATCCTATTTGAAGACAACACCTTGTGAGGGCTCATCCTCCTCCACGCCTAAGACGATCAGTGCGCATGACAGGCCGTATTAATATGACGCTCCAGCTAACTTAAAAACAGGAACCAAGATGATAGCCAGGGAGGAGGAGGGGCCGTGGGTACTGACTGTGCATGTAAGCAGGGTGATGGTGTGGGGGGGTAATGCTCTTTTTGAAAAGATGTCTAACATTTCCTTCTCAGAGCACTGGGGTGAGGGGGGGGGGAGGGGGTCATGTAGGACCACTGCACTCTATGATGACCACGCATGGAGCGGAGGAGCGCAATCACCCCCCTTGAGTCTTGTTAAAAAACAAAGGCCTCCCTTTGTTATTGGTACAGCCAGGGCTCATTCTCTCCTATCTGGCTGCTATCTGCCACAATCCTCCATCACATCCATGACTGCCTGATCAAAACACCTCACCCTGAAATGCACACCCTGGCCTGCTTCCACATATACTCATCCAAGACACATGCTTGACTGCACCCACGCACAGGCTAAACAGGCTTGAACGTTTTTTCCTGTTTAAAGTTGACTTTTTGCCTTTCCACACTAAAGTCAGAGGTTATAGTGTTTTAGGGCTTTTCAGGGTAGAAGAAACCTTCTGACCAGTTTTCACATCACTGCCTAAAACCTTGTCTTTCAAACAACCTTGTAGCAACGTTAGTGAGATAACTCAACATCACATCACTGAGGAGTATACTACTGCATATAAATACGACAGCAACATACATTTGTACTAAACTGTTGGCTAAAACATATTTCTAGACTGTAGTACAGATATTAAAAGGTGCCTCTGGTAACTGCATTTCCACTTTATGAATGCTGTGAAGGGCAGGGAGAGAGGGAGGGGGTGGCTGTTTGTTTGACAGTGTTATTACTGTATCCTATACTGAGGCCAGGCGTGCAGGCAGTTAGTCGGGCACCCCACACTCGCTGGATCCGAGTCCTCCTGAAGGCTCTTTCAGTCCCTGTCCCCAGAGCAACACAGAAGTGGGCTGAGCAATTAACAATTTCATGCTGATTGCCTGAAGCATGTTTTGCTATGCCATAAAGATAATAGCATGAAGGACGCAGTAGGCCCCCTCCTCCTTCTCCTCCCCGGTGTTCCTCCATTGCCTCCATCTCTCAATTCTCTCCTGCGTGATTCACATCACAGATATTAGTGAAATGGCTGCTCTGCCTGCCTGTCTGCTTTATTAAAGACTCTGGTCGTTTAGAGGAGGGCATTTAAGAAAAATATCCAGATGACTCCCTGAAGAGTAAACAGGTATGATTATTAAAGGCAGAGGGAAAACTAGAGTCTCCGTCTCCCACTGGCTTCTTGATTTGAAAGTCTAATTTTGCAACAGCACAACAGGTGGGCATGTAGACACAACAAACAGAATCCCTCTCCCCGAACACACTGCGCATGCTCTGTAGTGGGCGCTGGTGACAGCCCTCAACCCTCCCCCCTCCCCACGTGGCGCTGGTTGGAGGACGCTGGCGTGACAGCTTTCCACACACACTACTGTGCTCACGGCTGCACAACAGGGAAAACAGGGGCGTTGGTAAACCTTTAAGCAATATTCTACATGAGCAGTTGCACATCAAAGAGTGATAAAGACCGGAGGCATGTAGGTAACATTCTTCCCATGGTAGCATCACATGCCAAACTGAATAAAAAGCACACATCAAAATGCTAGCTAGTGTATGTACATATACAGTTATAAACCACATGGGGTTCAAACAATACCTTCCACATCAGTTTATTAGGTTCTGGAAAACAAGCAAGGAAGCAGCCATCTAATTTCATTCATTTCTGATCCACTAGCTAGCCTTTTGCAGAGCTGTCCTGCTTTTTCAGAGGTCATATTTCCCATTTTCTAATGCCTCCACCTGCACAGTATGCACACTGCATACATGAACATGGGTTAACGCTAGACACATGAATACACAGAGAGACAAGCAGACACCCACTCACACACACCAGGGAAGCAACCGGCCACTGCAGCGTTGCTAATGAGTGGACAACACCTACAGTAGCACATTGTCCTCAACCCAGACAGTTCACGTGACCCACATTGCGCATAAAGGGCATTTTTAAACTAAAGTGCTGCCTTCATATCACTAATGATATTTCTGTGTTAATGAGTGCATGTTTTTAATGCAGCGCCTCGTCGGGCTGCATTGGCAATCTGAAGATTTATTTATTTCATGTTATGACCAGGACAGGGAAATTTATGAACTTGGGAGGTGGTTTAAAATCAGAACACAGCTCCGATGTGCATTAAACAAGGAAAGGCTTCCAAAAGCCCGTGATTGATTTCTTATGTTATTTCAGATTGTACTGACAAATCTCCCTCTGGGTACAGACAGTGTGTGTCCCTATATTTTTCTGAATCTGCCAGCGAAAGGTAATGAGGTAAATAAATTCACATTTTGATTAAAAATATAATAATAAATGCTTGATTGCATTTCCCCCTGATGGAGTGTGAGTCCCTGAACCTCTTCAGTATTCAAATGACTACATTTTTAACAATCCCAGCTCTCGCATGATCATCATTATACCAGGAAAAAAAACAGAGCAGATCAAGAGACAAAATAAATGTGGACTTGAGAGAGATGGAAGTGGACAAAGCGTTGCAGCACCAGCCCCCCCCCCCCCGGCCCTCCGACCCCCCGGCTGTGTGTGAATGTCCAGCTGGCGTGGTGACCTCGGCTCCTCACACAGGCATTAGAGGCCACATATTGTTAATGATACGGGGCCACCATCAATTTGCATCCTGAAGTGATCATGACGGTTGGACACACACACACACCAAGATACAAAAAAATGAAGAAATCTGCACCACAACCTGAAACTACATTCCCACCACCACTACCACACACACATACGTACCTCCTGCCCCCCCCCACCCCACCAACTAAATTGCAGTCACATCCCCCCCGTTCGTAGGCGATAATAATTGCGGACGGCCAATAAATTACTACTGCCTCCATATCAATTATAAGCATCACGTCTGGCAATGAGGAAAATGAGATCTTGTGACAAATTTCATGAGGCTTCGCTGCCCAGCAGCCTTTCTTAACATGCTACAGATAGCAATCCCTTATCTAGCCTCTGTAATGGGGAGCTACGGATAGAGAGATGGAGCTGCAGCCATTTAATTAAAAAGCTAGGGGGGGCGGTGTAATTCATTGAAGAGGCCCAGGAAGGAGACAAAGCCTTTGTCTCCAATACATATTTTGCTCTACATTGTCACTCATCAGGGACTGAGCTTTCTGTATTTCATTTGATAGCCATTCGAAGCATTTCCCCCCTTCTTCTCTCCCTGACATTTTTCCCTCCATTTTCTCCTCCTTCTCTCTCTTCTTCCTCTGCTTTTTTATTTCCCAGGAGTACACTGGACTGTTTTCTCCACAGGGACTGTTCCAGCGTTTTTTACGAATGACTGCGGTGGACGGACAGTGACCCTGAATGAAATGGCCCCTGCACCGAATCGTATTCCCAACTGGGGAGCGAGGGTGAGGGCGCTAGCTTCAAGAGCTCGGCAATGAGGATTTATGGTGGACAGGGAGACGGCAAAATAAAACACCAAAAGGGATGGCCCTTAAATCTCATTCCCTGCCCAATATTCATTGCAGTTGCAATCGGGTGCCCTGATAGAGCGTTGACAAAACGACTGTTGCGTTCAAATTATGGCTTTACTCTCTACTAATATTTAACATCATTAGAAAAGCATTAGAAAACCATCATAAAACCTGGGATTATGACTAGAGCATTAAACACAATGATTATTCAGTGTGTTCCTTCCCCGCTTTGCCTTGGAAATGAGATTTGCTTCACCGTGGCTATGTAGGTGAAAGCAAGAGTATTTCTCATAATTACTATAACATTTGAAAAACATTGCCCTGCATGAATAACTATACCATTTATGGGATTGTGTTTTCTTCCCCAAAAGCAACTTTTTTCAAGATGCTTGTGATACCACAGAAGGGCAGTAATGCAATTCTACAGAAGCTTTAGCAGACTAATTCAAATATCTCTCCATACCTCCACCTACGAGGCGATGGCCGATCATATAAAGCTTTTTTGCATTGCCAGACAGACCTAGACAACATCCCTGAATACAAAACCAGATGCTAAATAGCTCAAATGTATACACACACTGCATATCTTATCGGTTAAAAATGAATCATCATTCAAACACCATCCGTTGTCAGCAATATGGAGAAGGGAGGGGGGCGTCACAGTTGTTCAGCGGGAGGGGTTGGGGTTACAGGGGGTGGCTGTAGAGTGTTAAGGCAGCTGACACCAGTGCTCTCGCTGTAGCCATGGCTGCCACTGCGGTCAGGCCACAAACCATTAGCAACACAGCACGCCACAGCAAATAACATTCACAATGCTGCGTAGTATTTTCTCATAAAAAAAATACACCAACACATTCTCATAACCATACGGCTTATTCAGCATGGACTAATCTGTACACGGAGGATGGATGTACTATTCCACTTATAGGAGGAGGACGGCTGTGTGTTACTTTTTGGGGCTTTTCTCGGCAGCCCCATTATCAGCAGCAGCCATCAGCACAAAGATAAAAGATCCTAATGGAGCAGACCCCGGTGGAGATGAAAGGTGCAGAGGATGGCACACTCTGTTTTGAATCCCTAATGCGGCCCATGTTTCTAGGGGAACGGCCGTCTCTCAGGCCCCTTTCATAGGGCTCCCCGCCGGGGGCCTCAGGGATAAAGGGCTCTTCTTCCTTGTCACGGAGGACTAAGGTACTGACCCCTTGACCCTGCCCTCAAAGGCTCTTCAAAACCTCCTTAGGAGGCACGCAGATTTCGGAGGGGAGCATATCCATGTCCTCCAAGAATCAATCTAGACACGGACAATGGAGACACAGTGTGGTAGGGTTAAACCCAGCAAAATACACCCTGTGACATCACCAATATTAACCACACATGACCAATGATTGGTACACTGCATCTGAATGGAAGGCTCAATGATCACAATGAGGATCGGCAGAGAGAGAGAGAACGTGACTGTACCAGGCAATCCACCAGCTAACTAAATGAGCTAACATTGCAGAAAAGTTCAGAATAAAAAGATAATACAACTTTTCTGTACTTGGAGATAAAACATTATCTTCTTGTGTTCTTAGAGATGGGGTGGACTGTTAGCTAACTCTCCTTGAAGCTACACATTCTTTTGGGGGCAGGAGAAGAGACAGGCTAATATAAGAGCAACTCCTTGTCAAGCCTTTGAGAGTAATTCAACTGACACTGATGAGAATCAATGTTCCTTTGAATGCATTACTTGGCAGAATCGGGAGCTTTTGTCCCTTAAACTTAGCCGTCGAAAAATGATGCCCTTCGAACAATGGGGGGAGAGGTGAAAATATAGAGATTGAGTGAGAGGGGGGGAGAGAGAGAGAGAGAGAGAGAGAGAGAGAGAGAGAGAGAGAGAGAGAGAGAGAGAGAGAGAGAGAGAGAAAGTATTCTCTCCCATTCCCTTTCACAGAGCCAAATGGATTCCGAGCACTTTATGCATTAATCAATCAATATCTCTCACTGTACATCAACGGTGCGACCAAGTTATGAATGACCTTTGCAACAAAAAAAGGACACTTTAATGCACACAAGATAGCTCGTAGCTTAGTAACTTCAGCCCGGTTTTTATCACGCATGATTACACCTTCACAAGGCACAGGGCCATTAATAGTGCACTAAATATGACGAGGTTAGTCGTTATTCAATTTGCACATGGACAGGGTTGGGGCTGGTGCCCCTCACCAAGCTCACATGTCTGCCTGCCCCCAGCTCTATGCACTATGCTTTTGTATAAAGAAATATTATATTAACACAGATTTGTATCATTATTATTATTTTTGCTATTAGATTTGTTTAGTGCATTAGAATTAGATAATGCCACAAAATGAAAAAGGTAGACAGTCACCAATCACAGTGGATTTGTATTGGGGCTCACATAAGCGTTAAGTGCACTTCTTTGTAGTGAGGCTCAAGTGCTAATTTAAAGACGCTTCCTATCTTTAGATGAACGAAGACTAACCACCATCACACTTGAGAGAAATCACAGTAAGTGCAGGGGTGCACTCCAAACCTGCCTGTTGACAATCAGGTACAATGTCACCCAACAGTTTGGGTCGATTAGATACAACTACAAATGTTTCTGCCCTCTACACTACAACAGAGAAACATTCCAATGAACTATGAACACTAATATATTGTATTGGCAGGTAAGCTGAAGTAACAACTTCTAAGTCGTAATGTATCACAAGCAGCCTCTCAATCAAATGAGTCACTGTCCAGTATTCTCATGATGTTAGGAATTTAAAGTATTTTCTTCTTTTTGATGAAGACACAAATCTTTCATCGTGAATTTGGTCACCCCTCATGGCAAGTACTGATTTTTAACTTACTGAGCAATCAATTCCAATAATGTCTCATTAAATGACAGAATTCTTGAAATCAGATAACATGCACCAGGAAATGTAAAGATACTTTTCCGGAGGCGGGAAACGGAGGGCAGACAAAGAAGGGAAAGAATTTGCCTTTTCTCAATTTCTTTCTTTTTAATGGGCTGGAATAAGAAAACGGGGCAGGCAGGCAGGGTAAGGGCTGTGGTGGGGCTGGGGGGGGGGGGGGGGGGGGGGTATATGGGATTGGGAAAAGGGTAGTAGTGGTGGAGGGGTCTCTCTGTGCCCCGTCCTCAGCGCTGTTGGAGCGTGGAGGTGAAGCGTGGAGACAGAGTGGAACGGACAGGAGCTGACTGCACAGAGAGCCACAGAAAGGAAGAGCTCAGGCCAGGAGCACACATTAATACTATTGTGGGCCACTCACAATGGGGCCTGGAAAGTGACTGCGGAAGGCCCTTAAACAAAGGAGACATCATTCTCTCTCCCCCACCCAATTAGATTTTCTCGCCCCGTTTTACATGACAAAAACACGGTCCATTTTTCCCAATTCCCCCTGCCATATTGGGCCCCGTTGACACAGGACCAGAGGAAACCAAACAAACGGCAGATTAGTGCTCGGTCTGGCTGATTGACAGTGGCCTGCACCGTCCATTCAGACACCGCCACTGTAGCGCCATACTGCTTCTCGCCCCCAAATATGTGCCCTATCTCAACCTTCCCACGTGCCCGCGATATTCAACATATACATGAGAGAGACACTCATTTCCAAAACACACCCCATAATCATAACTTTTTTCTCACCAGGTCCTCTGAAATGATATTTCACACAGCCCAACAGGAACTAAATACATTATCTAGCTCCCAAACTATTGCAGATGTTTTCTTATTATCTCCAAACAAAAGGGCTGCTCTTGCTTGGGGGTAGCCCCTTCCATCTCTCTACAGCAGAGTTTCTCTAGTCTACTTATTTTAACTGTGTGTGCTGGCTGTTTAATAGCCATTGACTTGCCTGTTATTTCCAACACAGCTCCCTATCCGTGGTTCATTAAGGGAACAGTGAAGAGTGACAAGGACCTGGAAGTTAATACTACTCTCTGAGTGCCAGGCCACCCTTCTCAGACACCGTTAGTTCCTGTTTTAAAATTCAGATGACCACAGACGCTACAGTGTAATCTCCCTCCATTTCAAATAGGAGTCACACAGGGGAGCAGCACCAGCTCCATCTCCTACAGAAGGCTGTGGGGCCTGGGGAGAGGAGAGGCCTGTCTGGTGCACTTTGCTATGCTTCCTGCTGCACACTGATCTCTCTCTCTCTCTCTCTCTCTCTCTCTCTCTCTCTCTCTCTCTCTCTCTCTCTCTCTCTCTCTCTCTCTCTCTCTCTCTCTCTCTCTCTCTCTCTCTCTCTCTCTCTCTCTCTCTCTCTCTCTCTCTCTCTCTCTCTCTCTCTCTCTCTCTCTCTCTCTCTCTCTCTCTCTCTCTCTCTCTCTCTCTCTCTCTCTCTCTCTCTCTCTCTCTCTCTCTCTCTCTCTCTCTCTCTCTCTCTCTCTCTCTCTCCATCATCATCAACGTGTTACAGCACTGTCTAACCTGCTCCTGAATAGGCAGAGGTTGCTCTCACCTGCTCTCACCTGCATTGACACCGGCTGTGGGCACACTGGCTAAAGGCCCAGACTCTCTCTGGATGCTGCGTGTTTATCCTGTACCTTATGACTCTGAGTAAGGCTGTTGTTGTGCATTCTGAATCTCAGACCAAGGACTTATATAAAGGTTCTAAACTGGCCATCCAAGTCTACATGTATCACGGTAGGGAGAGCATTAAAACTTCAAAAACAAGTGCATGAGACCATCAGCCTGAGTGAGCGAGGCGAAAATCTTTTTATAGCAGCACTTGGTCTAACATAGCGGCACAACTCTAAAGTGGGCCTGAATTGCGTGTCCTTTCCTCTTGACTGTGCAGCGTGGCTGAATTGACTCGATACGCCGGGCTCTCCTGTATGCTTACTGAGCAGGTAGCGTGAAAATTGACCTTTGCTTGGTTTCTTAACAGTGGATTATTCATCTTAATGGTTCAGATTGGTCAGGGTGGTTTTTCTGCTGTCTTCCAACATATTTTCCTCTCTCTCTCCCGTCATTGTGTCTTCCAAATTCATTTTTAAATGAAAGAATATGCTTTACAGAACTCCGAGGGCTCAACAAATAACCATGCCAAAAATCCCAGAACAATAAAAAAGGAAAAAGCCCATATAAACTGCTGCAGGGATTGGAAATCAACAGGCAATGATTGCATATGCAGTAACCGTTTTATAGGCAATGTGTGAAACAAAGACAATAGGAAATTCAGAAAACAGATCTGCCCATGATGTTATCTGAGTTATTTCTACTCATGAGTATAAATGAGGCACTATTTCAAGAGGAAATGCAGAGCTTTAATCTGAAACCCATGAGTGACACAACAGAGAGAAACACACTTGTCTTCTTGGCCGTATTCATTCTGGGTAGTGTTTGAGAGGCAGGCCTTTGTCTCAGTGGCTGTGCCCTGCATACTGTAATGTAAGCAGACACCAGGTCGAGAGGATGGCCAAGACACATAATACAACACGTTTAAGAAGCAGATACAATCCCTCAGATGGGAGCTATGTCTTTGATGCAGTGCTTCTGCTCTAATGACTGGTGAATCTCCTCTCCACCGACCCGCCCTGTCTGAGGGGCCCGCGCCCAGACACTGCACTAAAATAATACGCAATAGTCATTTTTCTGGGATTTTTTGCACTTAAAATACCATCCATCAGTGGGCCAGGGCGGACTCCTCTGGCCCATCTAAACAGGCTTGTGGGTGAATCTGTCTAGTAGCAGCTAATAAAATAGCAGTGACAGGGCAGCGGGCCCAACCAGACAAAGAGACAGTGTGAGGGCTATGCCTTCCACCGGACCAGGAGGGACGCCATAAATCTAGCCCAGTCAAACAGCAGGAATGTCCCAGTTTGTCAAAAACAAATACCATCTTGTCTTGGATCGTCACTGGGCAGAAAAAGGGCCTCACATCTGGTTAAATAGAGTCAGCCAGACTTCCACCCAGCCCAGGCCATGGGCACGACTGACTTCCAAATCCAGACTTCAGCCCTTCTTTAACAAACAGGCCATCACACGGAAACTGCTGTCCAATCAGCAGCCACGGAGCACCACCACATTACCCCACAACACTCTGCATCTAAACATGAATCCTCTATTAGGGCCAATGTTAACACTTTGTTTGAGGTGGGGAGGGAGATTCCCCTGCAGTATGCAGACACTGGGCCAGGAGCTGAAGGTATGCTGTGATCAATAGCCTGCCCAGTGTGGGTGGTGTATAGGTGAGGCCAGAGTGGTCCTTTGAGGCCGGGGGGACAGTGTGAGAATCTCTGTCTCTGTACTGTTGATACCCAGCCTTTCCCTGTGGGGGGAAATGTGATGATGGTTGCCGCGGGTAACAGGAGACATCCCGAGCTGAGCCAAACACCTGCTCCCCCCTACGGACCGCTGATAGATCGTACTAATGTCACAACCATCACAAACCTGGACACTCTCTCTCTCTCTCTCTCTCTCTCTCTCTCTCTCTCTCTCTCTCTCTCTCTCTCTCTCTCTCTCTCTCTCTCTCTCTCTCTCTAACTCATATTTCCCCATGTATTTTTCTCCTCACTCACTCATCCATACCCTCCCTCCCTCCCTAGAGAATTATCAGACGCAGGCTGAATCAATGGCAGGCGTGCAGGCCCACAGGTAAAGGTTGCAGGGTTCACTATTGAATTATTCCTGCTCCTCTCTCATCACCGCCATCTGCCTGGCTGCTATTAATTGATGAGGTGGAGGGACAGAAAGCACAAGGCTATGCCGCCAACGCACATACACAACGCTGTATGTGTGTGTCTGTGAGAGAGAGAGAGAGAGAGAGAGAGAGAGAGAGAGAGAGAGAGAGAGAGAGAGAGAGAGAGAGAGAGAGAGAGAGAGAGAGAGAGAGAGAGAGAGAGAGAGAGAGAGAGAGAGAGAGAGAGAGTGGGTATGGTGTGTAAAACACACACACACAATCAGACACCACAGTGGTTCTCTCCGCCAGTCATTCACATCTATCACGGGACAGATAATGAATCATCTCTTGCTTTCAGCCAGTGTTTGTTTCATCTGCCTTTATTGTAATGGAGCCTTCAGAGTGTGAGGGCAGGTTGGCTGCTGGAGAGGGCATTCTTTACTCCCTGGTTTTGTTCTGCTGTCAGGCTGGGAGAAGCTGGGAGAGTCAGGGCTGCTGAGCTGAGACTGAACTCATCCAGAGCAAAGATCATGGCCTTTGATCTGCCAGTGCTCTCTGGGGGGACAAACAGGCCTCATTAAAAAAGACTAAATAAAGCTTTCCCTGCCTCCATTCTAAACTTCCCAAACTTCTCCACTTCTCCACTCTCTTATGTTGCCTATGGTCAAATTGAGCTGCCTTGATTCTGACAGTGAGTGAACTGCTTGGTCTCGCAACACCAAAACATAGCAACAAATAAAGCGATCTAACGGCGTTTAAGAATTTATTGGCTCTTGTTCCCAGAATACCTGACATACACAAACAGTGCAATCAATAGCAAATGTATCCGAACAAGGGCCTACTGGGCGTGAGATCAAAATGTGTGTCTTGGGGGAAGTCCAAGTAAGCTACAAAGAAAACTTATCTGCTTATGTCAAATGAAAAGTTACAAGTGCTAGTGATCGGCAGGAGAGGTAGCCACATTACAGACGTATCGTATAGCGATCAAATGTTAGGCTGTGATGGATTTATGGATGTGCCTGTGTGTTCTGTCCAGGATGGCCTAAAACAGAGCTTTGATTGGATGGGATTTATATGGAACACTTGGCGTTATTGGTGTAGTGTGATTACAGAAACAGTGAAATGAGTCACACTGGGGAAGTGACTGTGATACACTTACATTACAGCATTTCCTCTAAATAAACCAAGATGGCTGCCAAGCCGCTGTCTGCACTAGTGGAACAACAGCCAGCCATGTTGCACATCTGCAAAGACGCTGCAGTAGAATCCTATAAACATTCACCTCGACTAAACTCATAATAACCTAGTCACTAAAAACTCATATAGTACACAAGGTATTTTCACACTATCAGAAATGATACAATGAACATGAACTCACTTCTCTCTCAAAGCACTTACGGCTTTTCCTCTCCTCCTCTTATGCTTCCTGTCTGACACTGTCGCTGCTGCTGGTTTAATCAAACCCATCAGAGCCATTCTCTGTACGTCAGCGCATCTATTCTCAGTTCCCCTTTCTGCAACCACAGAGCCAGCAGTCCTCCATGCCCTCAAGCCAGACTGACAGGCCCACAGGAGTGTCTGTGGTCACTCTCTCGCTGAGTGACAGGAAGGCAAGCAGGGCTACTGCATAACCCCCCCCCCCCCCCACAGACCCCTCCGGAGTGTGCAACCCAGCACCCTAAACCGCTGCTCCCCACCTCTGCTCAGATATGCAGCAGCAAAGCCTCAGGGCCTGGAAATAGAACTCATTAACACGGTTAGTAAGTACAAATGAGAAGACTGTCTCCTGATGGACTGTCTATCTTTTGGATCAGCTTTCAAGGAGAGCGTCTGGTAATGACGGGAGCGAGGGAAACCAATATTATAATGCGCTGCCTGTCTCCTCTCTGCTGACGGCGACGCACCTTGGCGGCGGCTGAAATAAAGGCCTGAAAACGGGCTCGATGACAGGGAGCGAGGGCCTCTCTCACCCACACACCCGCTAACTCAGTGTGTGTGGACACCTATGTGTGCACTCATTTATGAGTGTGTGCAACATGAAATCCAGTTCAGGTTTACACCCATGTGCCATCCCTGATGCTGAAAAGCACACACAGAGCACAGTACACATAGTGAACAAACTCAATAGGGCCTAGTGTATCTATGTAGAAAGCTCATTATGCAAAAAGCCTTTCATGTTAAAAGTTCAGGCTGAAAAGTAGACATTTTGTCTAAACTTTGTTTTTGAATGAAATATCTTTGTACTTTCTAAGTTCACCCTTCACTTGGCCTCCTCTCACTATCGCTCTCTGTTTCTCTCTTCCCCCTAAAGCCTAGTGCTCTCCTCCATAGGCCATCTATTGGGTTGACTGACAGACACACAGTGGGCCAGTCTTTGTTCAGCTGCCAGGCAGAGAGAGGCTGAGGCAGTGCAGCCAGTGGTCAGTGCCATCCAGCCCAGTGCTTAGTGCTCTGGGGTACAGTCATGAAACGCAGGAAGAATGAATATGGACACAGGACGTTTTGATTCATAGTCTATCCCAAAATAGGATTGTGGCTTTCTGGTCAATTTGCTATTGCAGGATGAGCCAGCAGTGGAATATATACAGAGGCCATCTATAAACCAGGGGGAAAGAAAATACTTCCTTGTGTGAGTCTGGACAGCAGGGCCATATGAGTGCGACTGCGTAATGTGCACAACTGGTCTATAAAGTCTATAAAGTCATTATTTCAGCTTTTTTTATAATAAAAGGCTTCTTTTTTTTCCTTCAAAATGAAAGGTAATGTATTTATGAAATTCCTGCCACGTTCTGTGGACAGCAAACAATTTCCTCTGCTCCCTGTGTTCCTGGGTCCTGGATTAGAGGCCAGCCGTCTGACAGGAGCCAGACTGGGCACTGGGCCCCGGGCCCTACAGGGGCCCCTCCTCACCCTAATAACCCTCCTCACCCGCCCTCGCCCAGACCTCATCTCCACTCTGCATCACCGCAATAACAGCCTTTATTAAAACAGCATACAGCAAAGTCAATTTCAGATTGGACATAATATGGCGTGGAAGAAGGGGCTGGTGGTTAGGGGCTACAATATCCTGTTTCTGGGAAGGTTTACGTAGCATTTTAACAAGCATGAAAAAAGGATGACATTCCAGGGATGGCTGTTGTCTGTCTCCTGTGCTCCTCCTGTCTGTGGGAGGGAGCTGTGCTGCATGCCGCCCCCGCAACGCCATCAGAGTGTGGCCAGGCTCACCCCTGCTTTCCCCTGGCTTCTGCTCTCACAGCCCCGCCACAGGACCCGCTCTTTCAGGAACACTGTGGGAGCTGGAGAAGGTAAAGCTCAAAGCCCAGCTAATGTGCAGCTCTCAGGGGCTATAGACAGGCAGGGGGCGAGAGGAAGGGAGAGGACCTGGCTTTTATACTGCATGAGCGTGAGATATTCCAACCCAGTTTAGGTAAGGATGGTTTGAAAGCCCACCATTCCCCCCCACTGTTGACATATCCTGTCGGCTGTCCAAGAGCCTCCGTAAGGGCTGCCAGAGAGCTGGGGGCCCCAGAAGATGAGTGAGGATCTGGTATTTGCCTTATTAGCACATTTTTTTAGGCATGAAGCTCTTTGCCAGCTTTTTTGGGACCATGGAATTATGTATGAGACGGAAAGAGAGAGAGGCGAGTGGGGATAAGAGGAATGCCTCTGTTGTCAGGACAGGGTTTGCTATTAACTGGAAGCGCACCCCTTTTAGTGAAACAAACAGCGAGTTTCAAATTGGATTCCGCCAGTATGCAGTAATTCCACGCATCCTTTGGCCTCATTTCCATTTGCCCATGCAAACAGCCTGCATGCTCCTCTGCCCACTCACTAGGCCACACCCACTGAGATGTGCCGGCCAGGCTCTTGTTACTGCGCTTCCTGGTTAGAGACCTCAGTAGCAAGCTCTGCTGGTGGGGTGTTTACCATGGCTACTGCAGTGTCACTATCCAGTCCACCCATCACCGCTCTATACCCCCCCTGACTGCTGCTACACCCCTGACTGACCAGGCAGGCCCCTGTGTACTGAGAGACTGGAGACAATGAGTGGAGGCTGCTCTGACGGGCCCTGGCCCCAGCCTCCCTCCCAGCCACCTCACAAACAGGGATTTCCTCCTGCGATGAGAGCCAAGCCGTCACAGACCAGTGACCTGCCATCTGCCATATGTGACTGAGGCAGATTTACAGCAGGGGCTAATCCACACCGTCAGCCCTGTTTGTTCTCCTTCTCAGCCTCCTCCGCACACACACACAAGTGCAGGCACACACCGCAGACTCCCTCTGTGAAACACACACACACACTGCTTCCCTCCATATCTGTGGCCTGCTCCACTCCACCACTCCTCCACTAGGACCCTAGTCACTTAACTTTGCCCTTTTTAAAAAGCATGATCTCATTCTGTTCAGTGCTCAAAAAATAACTTTAGTCCATTAACTGTTATGAAATGAGAAACCCCAATGTGTCAGTGAGTTATATGCCTTGGTGAACATCACTCATAAGAAATAGTGTCATCCAATGCCCGAGTGTCACACTAGCTATCAGTCCCCATACACACAAACCCACACACACACATACCTGGAACAAGAGTTTCTCCTCTCGTCTCTTCTCCCCTCCCTCTCTCTGCCAGTGTATCCAGTGAGGTGTCGGTGTCTGGGCTGTGTGCAGTGTGTTAGTACAGGGCAGCAGTGGGCTGTACTCTGTGGCCTCTCCACCCAGGGACAAGGCAGCTGTGTGGCTTGGGTGTGGGTGTGGCTGGGGTCCCTCTGAGGCCTCCTTTGTTCCCCCCCGGCCAGCCAGAGAAAGGGTTAAAGAAGACAAATGGAGGCAGAGCCACAGAGGAACGTGCTTAAGCAGCAAACTTTCAGAGCGGGGGCAGGAATTAAAACAATGGCTGCCTTTTATCCCAGCGTTGGTCTAATTGGATGGGAAATTCATCTCTGCCGCCTTAGCAGCACTCTCCCTTGACGCTCTACAGAGGGGAGACATGGCACCAAAAACCTCTGGCCTTCAGATTCCGCCCACCCAGCCGCACGCACCCCACAGCTTCCTCACACAGACCTTTCACCCAGCAAGGCTTCCTGTGTGAGTGCATGTGTGATTACACACCTTGCAAACACTATCCTAGTCTCTGTGCTGCCTGCATCTGTTTGCAGAGACAAGCCTACTTGTGTTGTCATCTGTCCTTTTTCCTTTATGACGTCACTCTGGTCTTTGATACAGTGGTCAGGGCTCCTGGGGCTGTTGCAGGGAGGCTGCTGATTGGGGGAAGCCTAGTTCCTAGCTAGCTCCTGTGGAGACTAGTAGCCCAGCACCTAACACCAACAGAGCAGCGCTCCAAGCCCAGCAGCAGTCAGGGGAATTACTGCCTAGCTGACCCAGAAATCCAGGGTCAGCATTGTTTTAACAAGCAGGGGAACCTTCCACCACTTTAGCAACTGTGCCTCGACCACAAGAAAGGGTCCTGCGCCTCCGAAGAGCCAGCGGGGAGGAAATTAATATTACACCAGGAGGGAATGGTTCAGCTCTAAAGGGGGTGGGGGGAGGGGGGGGGGGGGCTGGGTCATTCACTGGTGCTGTGACAAGGCATTAGGAGGTGAAGCGGTAGTTTGGCAGAAGGGGGAGGAGTCTAGGAATTCACAAAAGTTCATTCTCGCTGATGAAAAGGTATGTTCATTATCAGCGTAATTCGATCAAGATGCTCGAAGGGGGGGGGGGGGGGGGGGGGGGGGTAGGAGAGCGAGGAAAGGCTGACATCCTTTATTACACACTTCATTTCATTTAACGGACCTTTAAAAACTATATATAAAGGAAAAAAGAAAGGGTAAAGGAGAGAGGGAAAACTTTGCCCTGGCTCTTAAAGGGGAGGTGGCAGCCGTTCCAGACGCTCTTGGTCTGCGCCCAGTCTTTTCCTGGCAGAGAGTGTCCGCTGGCCTGTAAGGTGGGAGCGAGCAGAGCTTGACTTTGTAACACAATCAATCAGGCCTTCAGCACTGAGCCTCGCAGAGCTCCGTTTGGTAAACATCAAGTCACAGGCTATTAAAGGATCCGCTGGCTTTCTAAAGTCCCAGGATGCCAGACTGTTCAGGAGCATGACAACAACGGCCTGGTGCATAGCCGCTAACAGAGTCACTAACACAGGATAGGGACTGGGAGAGACATTAGGAGATCTCTACGCTTACGGTTAAATTACCGGATTATAATGATCTCTGGATGTCTTGATAAAACAACGCCCTGTACACATGAGCAATTCCACCCTTTGACCTTGTGATACATTTACAATGAACTCCCCTTGACTTTCATCAGTGTGTTACAATCAGCCAAACCTAATGATCTAATTCCTAACAACCCTCCCGTTCTATTTCTTAACCTCTCAGGTCAAAAGTAGCTGAATTACTTTTGGGAAAAGATGAGGTGATTAAATTAATCAACTGAAGGACCTGACAGCAAGGCAATCAAGTCATCTTAAAAGTACACACTTCACGCAGGCATTAACCTTGAACTAAACCCCACTAGCGGCCTGAACAATTATCACAGAGTAGAATTTTTTTTATCCACCATCTTGTAGTGTTTGTCGTGTGTTTACTGTGGGATAATGTGGTCTGGAAGACTGTAGTTTGATGTATCTTCGAAGGGGGGCTGGAGGGAGCACCCCTAGCATATGTGTGTGTGTGTGTGTGTGTGTGTGTGTGTGTGTGTGTGTGTGTGTGTGTGTGTGTGTGTGTGTGTGTGTGTGTGTGTGTGTGTGTGTGTGTGTGTGTGTGTGTGTGTGTGTGTGTGTGTGTGTGTGTGTGTGTTGCTCTGCCCACACCACCCCTGTGCAGGAGCCCTTACCTAACCTACAGCTAGCCTCATTCAGTTTCTTACAAACGTGGTTATCCATTAACACACATCAAAGGTTAGGAAAGAAGATATATAAATAAACAGAACCTCAAGCAAAAAAAGAGAAAATTAGACTTGTTTGTGAACCACACCACAGCCCCCCTCCTTCCTCTAACACAAAACCCCCAACCCCCCACCCTTTTAACCTAAGTGGGCTTCCTCGTGCTTTTACATGTTCACTTGTCCACTGTACTGTAGGCATTAACATATTTGGAGTGCAGTGAGCAGAAAGCTTAATTGTCCTTAATTGCTCGTCTAAATGTGTTCTCTAATGATTTGCCTCAGATCTGTGACTGCCTTTTGCGCAATTTCCCGGCCGCTGGCTTCATTATCCCTGCCTCCTTGGAACAAAGCATCTTCAGAGGCCCGGCCTTTTTTTTTTACATAACAACACACAGAGTGAGTGTGAGGGAGGGAGGGCAGTGACGGCACTCTGCGGGGGGACACACAATGGAGGCCCTTTGTCAGGGTGCAGAAGTTAAAGTGATTAGAAATCCAAATCTGTGCTAAGACACAGTGTTAATTGACCGCTGCTCACTCCTTTTTATTCGGCCCCCAACAAACGACCAATCCTGGCTTTTGTTTGTGCCTTTTGCTGCTGTGGGTGTATCTGTTGTTGCTGCTTTGCTCCTCCTACCTCTGGCCTGATGGCATCTCTGAATGTGTCTTTATTGGCTGAACAGCAAGGCCCTGTAGCCTCTATTAACTGCAGGCACAGCAAGGCCTGATCTCAGAACTATTATTATTATTTCTCAGAAAGCATCCAACTGAATTGTGCATATATAGGAAAAAAGGCTGCATTCAGAAATAATTAGTTACAGTTCATTTAGTTTTGACTAGGAAAAAATATGTGAATATACATTTTCTGAATACATGCACTATTCTGAACTAAAAATATATAAATAAACATAGAGTGTAGGGTTTGTGCCTGACAGAACGGAGGCACAGTAGCTACTTCCTGCCTTCTACCTGTGTGGGAGGAGTTACAGAGGGCAGGTGGCTTTCCTGTTAGATATGCACTATGTGCCAGCAAAAGTAAAACAATCTAGAGCACGCTGTATTTTGAATCTGAGGTGCCAAAGAAAATATATTGTGCACCATTTTATCATAGTTTTACCTGCTTATATCAATATCATAGCACAGACTGGCATTGGGAGCTGTTTGTCTTGTTTGAATACGATACGGCACAGACACTTACTCACATTTCAACCACTGTTACTTTTTAGAATCAGTTTATCAGTATGTTTTTGATTACATTTCCCTTGCAGGGAAAGATAACAACAGCAACAGCAGCACAGTCACTGTCTAAAGGTGGCTGGTTCCATGAAAGTAGTCAAATTATCTTTGATAATTAACATAAGCACTACTGCTCATATCTATACCGCAGAGGACATAAAATAAAGCCCTCTTTAGTCCCTGTGTGAAGTATTATGAAGCAGCTACAGGTACAGCCAGTAGCTGGTGAGTATGTCTGTATCCCCTTGTAAAATATAGTGGAGAGTAAGTCCTCCCATTGTAAAATATAGTAGAGAGTAAGTCCTCCCATTGTAAAATATAGTAGAGAGTAAGTCCTCCCATTGTAAAATATAGTAGAGAGTAAGTCCTCCCATTGTAAAATATAGTAGAGAGTAAGTCCTCCCATTGTAAAATATAGTAGAGAGTAAGTCCTCCCATTGTAAAATATAGTAGAGAGTAAGTCCTCCCATTGTAAAATATAGTGGAGAGTAAGTCCTCCCATTGTAAAATATAGTAGAGAGTAAGTCCTCCCATTGTAAAATATAGTACAGAGTAAGTCCTCCCATTGTAAAATATAGTAGAGAGTAAGTCCTCCCATTGTAAAATATAGTGGAGAGTAAGTCCTCCCATTGTAAAATATAGTAGAGAGTAAGTCCTCCCATTGTAAAATATAGTAGAGAGTAAGAACTCCGATTGTAAAATATAGTAGAGAGTAAGTTCTCCCATTGTAAAATATAGTAGAGAGTAAGTCCTCCCATTGTAAAATATAGTAGAGAGTAAGTCCTCCCATTGTAAAATATAGTGGAGAGTAAGTCCTCCCATTGTAAAATATAGTAGAGAGTAAGTCCTCCCATTGTAAAATATAGTAGAGAGTAAGTCCTCCCATTGTAAAATATAGTAGAGAGTAAGTACTCCCATTGTAAAATATAGTAAAGAGTAAGTCCTCCCATTGTAAAATATAGTGGAGAGTAAGTCCTCCCATTGTAAAATAGTGGAGAGTAAGTCCTTCCATTGTAAAATATAGTGGAGAGTAAGTCCTCCCATTGTAAAATATAGTAGAGAGTAAGTCCTCCCATTGTAAAATATAGTGGAGAGTAAGTCCTCCCATTGTAAAATATAGTGGAGAGTAAGTCCTCCCATTGTAAAATATAGTGGAGAGTAAGTCCTCCCATTGTAAAATATAGTGGAGAGTAAATCTTCCCATTGTAAAATATAGTGGAGAGTAAGTCCTCCTGCTCTGTATCTTACCCGTATCAGCAGACGGACACTTGCGGATGGTGAAGATGGCGCTGAGCTCCTCGTCATCCTCAGGCAGGCCCTTCTGCAGGAGCTGAAGCTTCCTCAGGCTCTCGCTGCGCTGGTGCTTCATGGAGCGCACATGCTGGACCAGGTTGAGCTTGGCCTTGGTGGAGTAGTTACACAGCACACAGTGGTAGTAGCAGGCATCTCCCTCCACCGCGTTCTCCTGATGCTGCAGGTGCTGTGGGAGGAGAGCGAGAGAGAGAGAGAGAGAAAGGGCTTTTAACTGACGGCAGACAGCTAGCCAGGCACCACTGACTCACTTTCACTCACACAGTTCGCAAATGAACAAATCAATTACCAATCACGGGCCTGTTGTTTAACACCCAGCCCTCTTCCACACTGTTCTGTTTGGACTGAGCCCTGTATCTCTCTCTGTGTCTGTGGACTAACAGGACAGGAGAAGAGAGGGGTGGGAGCCGGGCTGGTCTCAGGGGCCCAGACGCGGGCGAGAGACACATCACGCACCCCTCAGAGGACCACAGGACCACAGACCTGACAGACGGAAGGGAGCATTGATCCCTTTCACTCAAGAGAAGCCTCTCGTCTCTGAGAAGGAAACTCCAAACATCTGCCTTTTCATGCATGGGATGCTAAATATTGATCAGGGCCAGTCAAATCCTCCCTATCACAGCAAGCGTCAGGGAGAGAGAGGGAACGCGGAGAGAGAGAGAGGGGGGAACCACATTCTGAAACGAGCTAGAACATTCCTCAACAGGGTAGTGACCTTCAGGGGACAGAGACTCCACAGTATTGACCTATCAACCCAATCATTTCCTCTAAGTGCCCCACACTGACACTCCAACTCCACTGTACCCCACACCCGACACACACCCTATAACGACACACAACGTGCCCCACACCCCACAGTGACACCATCTCTCCCAACACCACACCACACCACGGACCCACACACGAATTACCCCCTACAAGGCCCAATCAATGGCACAATGCCAACACAATATGGCCCTGACTAGGGGATCGGTAGAGGTATTGATAATTATCCTATAAAGCAGGGTCCTGATCATTTCATGTTTACAATGCAAGGGCCAGACTCAGTATGGCCACTGTTCTCACTGCTTCTCATGCCTGTCATGTTCTGTTCATACGGCCCGCTCTGGAGTCTAGCTGTGGATTTCTGGGGCTGCAATCAATGTCAATCATCACAAGATGTTTCTTTCTATTCTAATCTTCATGGCCTGGTCTCTTGTGAGATTCAGTGGCTGAGTGGGTGAATGGGCTGAAAACAACAAACACTTCACTGCCAGATGGGGACTAGATCAGATAAAGAATCCAAATAAATGTACTTTCCGTCCATCATTAATGCTCCATTAAAAACTGCCAGGAAAATAAATACATGTAAAAATGGTGATTTCTTTGTAACAATGGCTGGGTTTTCCATGCATGGCTTTGAAAGCTTTTGAGAATTGCATGTATAGGCAACGAAAATAAGGCAATTGGAGCTTAGTGGAGATACAATTGGATGCATTTGATAGGTAATTATTAATCCTAACCAAGACAATTGCTACTGCAATTCGTCATATCATGTGAAAACTGAAAAGGCTATGACAAAAATGACTTGAATACACAATGCAAGCGCAAGCAGATTATAAGAAAGATTGCTACATTTCAGTATCGTTTTATTTGAAACAGGCGTCATTTTGAATGTGTGGCTTCATGCTGAGAGGGAGGAAAGAATGGCTGTTATCCTGTATCTGCCTCCTACCACGACTCTCTTAATCTCCCATACAGGCCACCCCCCACACTTAGACAAAGGTCGGGAAAAACGAATTGATAAATTAAGAGGAGCCTGAACCGGCTTGCCCTGCATTGAGGCAACATGTTTAGATGGCTGGGAAATGCAAAAGCAATGGAAACATTACATTTTAACCACATTACATCTGAATCAGGTGTTGACAGCCTGGGCTGAGAAAAAATCATAATAATATTATGTTCCCAGAAATGCTCCCGTCCTTTTCTTCTAATGTTTAATTTTCTGGTAATATTGTAATATCGCTATGGGCTTTTCTGGGCAATTGTATTCCATTCTCCCTGGTTTTATATTTCTCACTTCTACACCTAAACGTACATTAGGACACTGCTTCCAGGAAAAGGAAGGGAGTTTTTATTTTTTGCAAGCCCCACAGCTCTGTGTAATAGAGATATTAGGTGATTCTAAAAGGGTCTGTCTCTCTCTCTGTGCTCTCCCTCCTCGCCTCGTTTGAAGCCCTCCATGATGTCATTGAATAGGTGCTGCTGGATATTCTGCTCGTGCGAGCTGTATCCCTCCCCCCCCCCCCCCCCCCCTTCTCTTCTGTCCGCACATATTGCATCAGAGCTCAGGTACAGAGAAATCTGACAGACAGATTTACTCGTAGATAACACCAAATCCATTGTGTGATTGCTGAGCTGAGAAATGGCACACTGTTTTTAGTCATAGCAGATGTCGAACAAAAAAAAGGGAGCGAGAGGGACTTCTTACCGCATTATGACTCAAGGCTGCAAAACTCTACAAGGAGACAGTGAGTTCACACAAAAAAAACAGACGACACCTGACCTAAACTTCAAAGTTGGTTTCAGGAGGTAGAAAAAAAATCCTGGGAGTTTTACAGCTTCCCATAAAAAGGACAGGATTTATGCAGGAGTGAACCTGAGACTGCCTGGCCTAGAACAGGCCGTATATCACCTCCAAACTGACTGGGCTGTAGGCAGGGCCCGACTCAGTCCAAACCAGACCTCACCCCCCTCTGTATCACCACCTCTTACAGACCACAGACACCTGTAAGTGTGTTAACAACCACACTTACTCAACCAGCACCGGGCCGTACCAAACAGAGTGTGGGGGTGATGGAGGACTGTTGTTAGAGATATGGGGCCTGATCAGTACAGGGCCAACACAGCAGTGCACCCCCCTCCCCGGACCGGTCCATCTGACCAGTTGTAGGTGGGAGCTCTATATGAGAGACGGGATTAAACACTACCCGTGGGAACAGGGGCTCTCTGATACACCCCCATGCATGTGCACGCTCACAAACACACGGGATTCCATCAACATTATAGATGTGAGAGAGTCTAGTGATGCTATCTAGGAGCACACACACACGTACACACAAACGTTGGATGTGAAACACAGTAATGCATTAGACAGGGCCTGTGTCTGTTTCCTATGATCCTGCAATGAAGCCACTAGCTGATAAATCACCTCCAACTGGAGTGCAGGAATTCAGCGGTTTAATTAAAAAGTCATGTTGGGAGAGAGAGCTGGGAGGAGCTGGCCTGGCCGCTCCAAAGGAGAGGAGAGGAGGCTGCCTGGGCAGAGCACCAAGCACCCCAGAGCACCAAGCACCCCACTGAGGCCCTGAGAGGAGCTGAGCTACAGAGTTGGGTGGAGGCTGGAGGACGGCTGTCAGCCTTTCCTCAACAGGCCGCATGGTTTCATTTTCTCTTCAGTTCCATTTAATTGGCTGGGAATTTACGACAGCCGTACAGGAGACAGGAGTTTTAGCCGAGCATGGATAAGAGAATGGGAGCATGGAGTGCTGGAGAAAGATGGGGCGAGGGAGGCAGAATGTGTGTGCTGTTCTGTAGCCAGGCATGTGTACTCTACCTCCTCTCTCTGTGGGGGTTGAAGCAGGGCTCTGTGCTCGTACAGGTAGAGAGGGACAGGGGCGGTGTGGGCGCCACCACATCATCTCTCTGGCAACTTAACACTGCACCCTGGCCTCTCAGTGGGCAATATAAGGGCAGATCAGTTACAACACCCACCCAGAGTGCTGCACGCACCTGCATTTCCATCCACTTCAATGGGATGGAAAAATACACCTTTAACCAAAACAGTAGCTGGGAGAGGAGAAGAGAGGAGAGCCAACGTGACATGGACGTGGGTATTACTGGAAGGGTGGAAGGCAGCTAGAGTGCCAACACAAGCCGGTAATTCCACAGAATGGCCC
This sequence comes from Salvelinus namaycush, assembly GCF_016432855.1. Lineage (NCBI taxonomy): Eukaryota > Metazoa > Chordata > Actinopteri > Salmoniformes > Salmonidae > Salvelinus > Salvelinus namaycush. The sequence continues at coordinate 16,579,613 of NC_052336.1, read as the reverse complement.
CCAATGGAGCAGTATAATACATGCACACACATAAACACACACGTGAAAACTAAGGTGCGCGCAGACACACACACACACACACAGAGACAGGCACACACACACTCTCCATTATGATCATACCCCAATTTCCACCATTACATTTGGCAGTGCTGTTAATACAAAATTAATGCATTAAAACAGATGACTATCCACGGGCTAAATGGCTATCAATTCAGCGAGAGCTGCCAAATTCCCTGTGTGAACGAGCCAGTGAGTGTCTGGCTGTGTATTGCTTTGTAATTATCCCAGTGATTCTCAGCACTTAAAGGTAAAGCTGGACGCTTTCTGGACGGCACCGGGTGTGTTTGTGTGTGTGTGAGCGCTGGTGACAGGAGGCGAACATGGGACAGAGACAGGGAGAAGACACAGAACCTACAGGCCACAGTGTGCTGCCATTTAAACCTGATCCATACTCTTTACCATATCAATTTCGGATACCATATCCGGTGATATCATAGCGCCAGTAGTCATGGTTTCTCCATTGACCGAGGGGCAAAATGATGAGCTGGTTCCAGGCACAAGGCATGTTGATGAATAATGTCAAGTAGCACCTCTGTTATTCACACACACTGATGACATGGCAGCAATTACATCCAAAGAGGTCATTGTATTTCACTGTGAAAAGACACAAAGAAGATGGGCTGAAAAACCCACTCTGGGCTGGGTGTACCACTCCTGTCTTATATCTCAGTGTGTGAGTGACTGAGCCGTGTGCTGGCACAGGTAGCCCTGGGGTTGTGTGTGTGTGTGTGTGTGTGCGTGCGTGCGTGCGTGCGTGCGTGCGTGCGTGCGTGCGTGCGTGCGTGCGTGCGTGCGTGCGTGCGTGACTTGGCGGGTTGTGTGGGGTGCAGGAGGCTGGGGTCTTGTAAAGAGGGGCTCTGGGATTCCCCTGGAAGGAAGGTAGGCTGTTTAGCAGAGAGAAGATAGGGAGAGCGGCTGGAGTCTGAGTGCTTGCAGCTTTGCCTGTGATTCCCACTCCGCCGGCAGCATCAGGAACAGCAGCCACGACCACAGAAGCCGCTGCGGGTGCCAAGTTCAGCGGCTGGTTCGAATTAGCCACTGCGAGCGGCGACAAGCCCAAACATTGCGCTGTGGCTGGGGGGACTGCATGTATCCGCCCCAAACTGCATACCTACTGCTTCCTGTCCCCCTCCCCTTCCCCTCTCTCCTCTCCTCTCACTCCCTAATCCCTCTCTGCCCAACCCTGGGCTCTCCCCTTTTGTCTAAAAGCACACCAGACAATTAGTGACTCTCCCTACTGCCAGTGGGGCGATGATCAACTGCTACAAATGAAAAAACAACAGGCTGCATATTTGTCTGAGAGAGAAAGGAGGCCTCTTTGTCATCGGGGAGGGCAGCGAGGTAAAGATGGATGACAGTAGCTCTCTACAGGCTGGGCAATAGGTAAACACAGGCCGCTGGGAGCACAGTGGGAGTCGGGGGTCACAGTGCCTTAATACAATATTGCTGCTGGCTGGGCCTCGGCTTCAGGCAGCCACTCAGCCTAACTTTAACATTAAATAAAGCAATAATTATTGAATTCCTTTTTAATAAGTAAGATGCTGGAAAGTAAACAATGGGAACATAATTGCAGAGGGAAGGCAATCAATGCAGCCAGTCATTCGGCCCATGTTGATTGTGTATGCTGCGGTAGCATGCCTCTTTGTGTGGCTGGGGAGCGAGGAGGGGTGGCGGGGTGTAGTGACAAGCAGCCGAATAATACATTCTCACATACACTGGGCGAAAACAAGAGTTGGATAATCGCTTCTTCAATATTGACCCTGGGCTCGAAACAATGGCTCTCAATCAGCTGATCAATGTGTTCATATAATTCATGAGTGAGTCACTCTGCTCTAAGAGAGGAGGAGGAAGCTGAGCGGGGAGAGATCAATGCCCAGCACGGTGATAACGAGCCTGGGCCTATGCCCACCGGAGCCCCACGCAGGCATCCCGGGTCCCTCTCATTAACAATATTTGGATAAGCATGGCCATACATACATAAGGTCCACTTCTAATAGCAGCCAGATAAACACATTTCCCCCCTCTTAATGAGACTGGCCCCTACTTTTGCGACACACAGCAAATGATTCTGAGACGGGCAGGAAATGATGTCAAGCACAGGAATAATAAGAAAAAAAAGAATGGCAAATGAATAGCGAGCCGTCGCCCTTCTCTCTGAGCAGCTAATTAACAGTTTAGCCTCCTGGTGCTTTAATGAATGCTAGCCTGGGCGAGCCGAGCAGAGAGCAGAGCCGACGCTGCAGTACAATAACTCTGCCTGCAGGAGGCGACAGATGTGTTGCGCCACGGGGGCACAAAGCAAACAGCTGTTCCAATCACTCAATGACATCTGCACCGGCTCCATGCCATCTGGAACATCAGGAGGGCAACTCTGGACCTGCCCTTGTGCTGCTCTTCCCAGCAACCCACTGCCTCCCACTGCCTCGTCAACAACACAACCCTCCATTTTGGACAGTGGTGATGGTAATTATTAAGACAGGACTGACTGGGGAAGAATGTGTTTCTCTGGTTCTCAATACAGCTCCAAACAGGAGACAGACTCCATCAAACCCAAGCAGCAGAGATGTTCACATGCATTTCAAGGGCCCTTCTCTTTGAATAAAGACTAGACGTCAGGAGGTATCAAGGGTTTACTAACACATGTCATATCTATCCTCATGAGAAATACGGGCTTTCAGGATGAGGGTAAACAATAAGCTGGTCAAAGCTGAGGCCTAGTACAGTAGTCTAGGCTGGGGTGGGGTGGTGTGGTGTTATGGTATATGCCTGTTCTATCCAGTGATGAGATATTGTCTCACCAGCCACCTCCTATGAGTATAAGCCCCATGCAAGTCAGTTTTCACGGGAGAGAGAGAGAACAAACAGGTCTGTGGAAAATCCACACCTGCACTTGGCAGCAACAACCCAGAACCCCCCTCCTCCCTTACATTATCTGCCCCCCTTCCCAAACAAACCCTGCTGACAGCACCCCGTAGGATTCTGACAGCAGCATGTACCCAGACCACTCAGCCTCCCAGCTAGCACTTGGCCTGTAGGCAAGGCTTAAAGCCCAGCCATGGTTAGCATGGTAAGCCGGCTACTCTGCACTGGGCTGGGGGATAGGGAGGGGTTTAGATATAGTCTCTGCGATGATATCCTCCTCCCTGCTTGAGGCAAATGTTTATTTTACAAACCTTAGAAGCACTTCCAACACACTGCTAAAACGCTACACTAAAGAAGCCTAGAGCCACGTATAAAATTAAATCCTTCAAAATATCTGCGACTTCCATGCAAGTCAGCAGGGAATCTGAGGAATGCATTACAACACATTGTGCTAGGACTAGTGCTCTTGAATGGCAATGCATTGACTAGCTGAATAGGGACGTCTAGGGTTTCTGACGTGTGTGGGTGCTAAATGAGACAGATGATGGACTTTCTGTGGCTGTACATGAGAGTACTTGGTTTCATCGTGGGTTTGCCTGTTACGGAGGCAGAGGTAGAGGCAGCCCTGGCCTGGCGACCACACAGGTGACAGAGACCCTGACACCCACAGTATCCCATTTGTCACTTGCCAGCCAAACAATTGCAGCATGGCCTTGTGGGCCGGCTGGAGGTGTGGGCCACAGGCTGCTTGTTAGGTGGATGGGGAGCGAGTGGGGGTAGTGGGGGGTACGTTAGCAGAGAAGCCGTAGGGGCTTGGGGGTGAGGGGTACAGACAAACGGCACTTGTGATGATTAATACAGTCAGTGGAAATTTAACTCAGAGCCAGAACATTACCAAAACGCCATTAGTCTATGACAACAAACATCCTATGTCGCCCCCGCTCAGATCCGATGCGACCCCTTTGTGACTGGGACAGATGACAGATGTGTCACCAGACCCAGTGCTGCACCCCTGGGGTCAAACTGGACCTCTCAGTCAGCACCACACTGTCACAGTGTCACCAAGATGGCTGCCCTTCCTTTTCTCTACCAACCTCTCTAGCTACCATGACCCAGATGAAGCCCCTAGATGAGCCAGTGTATCTTGTCAGAGGAGAGGAGGAGAGGGGAAAAGATAGAGGAGGAGAGGTGTCCATAGGGCTGGGCTGTAACTCTGACCCTATACTTTAGCCTCTGGGCTTGGTGGTGTCATTCGTTTCTCTCCTCCTGTTCCACCCAGCCTGGCTGGCTGAGATGACAGATGCTGACGTAACGGGAGGAGCGATACAGAATACAATCTCCTCCAGGCTTGTATTATCTAGCTTTTACCTCTGGCATTCCCAGTTTGGCGGTGTAAATATTTCATTACCACATAATTGGTTGCTGCTTCGGGCTATGCAATAAGGCAGTGAGAGTGTAATGCTGTGTGTTTTCTCTCATTACTTTCCTGTTCTTCTTTATAAAAAATTCACTATGAAGTAGTTGGAGTGTGGGTTTGAAACCTCTATAGGGGAAGTGTTTCGCTCGCTCTGCCTTGCCCTAGCCTGCGCCTCTTCAGTGTCCTACCCTAGCTACATCGCTACACTGGCGAGCTAATTAAGACACCAATGATGGGACTGAGCCAGAGTCAATATTTAACCCAGTCTTAAGGGGACATCTTTCATTAGCAGCAGCGAGCTGACAAAAGGAGCAACAAGGCCGTCGAGTGGTCCCCTTACTAAAATGCAAATGAATGAATGGGGGCGGAGCAGTTAGATAAGGTGCTAGTGTAAAGAGGAAGGCTTGGACTGTGATGTATGGAGGTTGAAGTACCCTGTTGGTGAAGTGAAACTGCTGTCGAGAGTTCTTCTACCAGCTCCATACACCCACCAACTGGTCCATGCCAACATCTACTATGAGGCCGATAGAACTGCACCTCTTCTACACATCACAGTCCAAGACTTCCTTTTCACACTAGAACCTAATAATAGTTAAGATAAGCATACAACATTCAAAAAGGGCGTTATAGTGTTAAAAACACTATATGTTGTTACCACCTGTATGCATCTTCATACAATAAAAACAAATGATTCTCCTAATCACCTGATACTCATTCAATGTTCATATAATGAGTCCTGTTCTCTTTCAGTAGAGATACTATCTGATGAAAAAAGCATGCCCTGAAGCCGTACTTCTTCTGCCCCCCCAACTAGACATGAATTTGAAATGAGTTCTTCCTAAGACCCCCAGCAGCCTCTAACCCATGCCCAACGGGAGTGTGTGCACTTGTGTTGCAAAGTGGTGCTCTGTGAAGGTCTAACCCCTCTATCCCATAATATCATGGAATACACCAGGGCCCTGCTAACACAAAAAGCCATTCTGGCTGTATAGGGTCATTCTGCCCAGCCTGCTCATTAGACATAGAAAAAAACATAACCTCACTTTCCATAAAAAGACAAACAAAGTGCTCATTGATCAGGGTGATCAATGGAGGATCAATAACCTAAACCCTCATCATTCCCAGCGCAGCATAATTACAGCTGAGATATGGTGGTCATCACAAAAATCCAACACAGCCCGGTCTAATTGGAGGCAGCCTACTGCTTTAGTCACACTGGCAGAAGCTTTTCCAGAGCAGAGGAGCCTAGTGCTGAAAGGCCTCTGCCGGCCTGGCTGGGCATTGGAGCTTCCCAAAATAACCACAGCGAACTCACGCCATTAGCCCCAGTGTCATCACGGAGGTCGTTGGAGCTGGCTGCCCATTAAATGTTCGGGATATTTAACACAGGGCACAGCAACCTTCTGCTCCCCACCGCACAGGAAAGCTTTGTATCCCTTTTAATGTAAATTACGCACGTAGGTTGTAAGATCGCATTAAGCCCCTTTTTATAGGACAACTTGTGATTTTAATTTATTAATGTTTTGGAGGAGTGCCCTTATTATGCGATTTGTTGCTGACCTCCCTTGTTGTTGACCTGCCATAATGTTTTCCACTCCAGTGACTGTGGCGAGGAGAGACGCTAGAGGAGCTGGCACAGCTAAGCGGTGAGCTCAACGTACCGCTCAGGCATCGGACAGGCTGGCATCACAGTCCCGCTGCCCTGTCCACCTATACACCCTGCTTACTGGTGCACAAAGTCACAAACTATACCTCAAAGGCTACCACTTTCTCCCCTTCCTGTTTATTGATTAGGTAAACCTCTGGTTCAGTTATTGTGCAGTAAATCAAGCATGGTGAGCACTAATCCCAACCCCGGGTGGAAAGTGGTAAAGGTAAAACCTGCTAAAAAGCGCATAATTAAGGAGCCGTGTTCAGCCATGAGTGAGGACATACTCCTCCTCCCTCTCAGCTTTCTGCCCTGTTTCTGCTTTACTCCGTTCCTCTCTGCTGTGCTGTTGCCTCTGCCTGCCTGCCTTCCTGCCTCTCTGCATGACCGTGCAACCAGAGGCTGGTGGGAGTGGGCTTGGCATAGGAGCCACGGGAAGTATATACAGTTTCTAACCACCTCTCCCTATCCCTTTCTCTGTCTCTCCCTCCCACTATTCTCCACCAAAGCGCCGGGGGCGCCATACTTGTAAAGTAACCACAGCCCTTTGAGTGCCTCTTGTATTTACAAATAGAGGTATGTCGGAATCAAAGGAATTACATGACATAACACAAACAGTCGGCGGATTGAGAATTTATAGCGTGGATATGGCGTAGGTGGGGCTGCACCCAGGAATTCTGCCATTGTTGGATTAAGCTACACTCAGTAAGAGAACTGAATTTACCTAGAGGAGAGAGCAGGGCAAGAGTCCACAGCAACAGCACTCCGCCCTTTTCCCAGACAGACAGGCAGGCAGACAGTCTGCTCCAGGTGGAGAGAGCAATCACTTTCCCATCAACTTCCTGGTCCTGTTGTTTCTCCTCCCTTTCTCTCTCTCTCCCGCCTCTCTCACTGGCTCTTTTAATGAAAGCGTATCTATTGGTCTATGCCTCCATGAGGTCTCTACAGTATGTTTCTGCCGTAGTTAAATCTGGCGTTTTTCCTCTCCTGGTTAGATCTAAAAGCCCCTTTTCCCTCTCTCTTTCTCCCCTCCCCTCTCTCTTTCTCCCCTCTCTCTTTCTCTCCTCCCCTCTCTCTTTCTCCCCTCCCTCTCTCTTTCTTCTCTCACCTCCCCTCCCCTCTCTCTTTCTCCCTTTCCCTCTCTCTTTCTCCCCTCTCCTCTCTCTTTCTCCCCTCCCCTCTCTCTTTCTCCCTTTCCCTCTCTCTTTCCCCGCCCCTCTCTCTTTCTCCCCTCCCCTCTCTCTTTCTCCCTTTCCCTCTCTCTTTCTCCCCTCCCCTCTCTCTTTCTCCCCTCTCTCTTTCTCCCTTTCCCTCTCTCTTTCTCCCCTCCCTCTCTCTTTCTCCCCTCACCTCCCCTCCCCTCTCCCTTTCTCCCTTTCATTCTCTCTTTCTCCCCTCCCCTCTCTCTTTCTCCCCTCCCCTCTCTCTTTCTCCCTTTCCCTCTCTCTTTCTCCCCTCCCCTCTCTCTTTCTCCCCTCCCGTCTCTCTTTCTCCCCTCCCCTCTCTCTCTCTTTCTCCCCTCACCTCCCCTCCCCTCTCTCTTTCTCCCCTCCCCTTTCTCTTTCTCCCCTCCCCTCTCTCTTTCTCCCTTTCCCTCTCTCTTTCCCCTCCCCTCTCTCTTTCTCCCCTCCCCTCTCTCTTTCTCCCTTTCCCTCTCTCTTTCTCCCCTCTCTCCTCCTCCCCTCCCCTCTCTCTTTCTCCCTTTCCCTCTCTCTTTCTCCCTTCCCCTCTCTCTTTCTCCCCTCCCCTCTCTCTTTCTCCCTTTCCCTCTCTCTTTCTCCCCTCCCCTCTCTCTTTCTCCCCTCCCCTATCTCTTTCTCCCCTCCCCTCTCTCTTTCTCCCCTCTCTCTTTCTCCCTTTCCCTCTCTCTTTCTCCCCTCCCCTCTCTCTTTCTCCCCTCCCTCTCTCTTTCTCCCCTCACCTCCCCTCCCCTCTTTCTTTCTCTCTTTCCCTCTCTCTTTCTCCCCTCCCCTCTCTCTTTCTCCCCTCCCCTCTCTCTTTCTCCCTTTCCCTCTCTCTTTCCCCTCCCCTCTCTCTTTCCCCTCCCCTCTTTCTTTCCCCTCCCCACTCTCTTTCCCTCTCCCTTTCTCCCTTTCCCTTTCACTCTTTCTTTCCCCACCCCCTCTTCCCCCAGCACTTCCCATCTGTTGCTGTTCTGCCCAATCTCACCTCAGTTTTTATTTCTCCCTCATCAGCAGGGGACTAAAAATAAATGATAAATGGAACATGATATTTTAAAGTCTTTTAAAATCTTCTTATAAAGGAATAATGGGCTAGTTAATCCTGCAGATCTCCCTCAGATTGATTAATCAGCACATGCAGACAATCAAATAAATGATTAATATTCGCCAGACCTGCGGTCGGACAGTTACCCTGTAACCATCAGTAATAATTCAGTAACCCTTCCCAGACCACGGGCTGGCTCGTCTGACTCACTCTGCCTCACTCTGTCTCACTCAGCTTCAGCCCTGTGATGTTCCAGCAGGGCTTTGAACTCAACTCTCACCATGCTGGAGTCAGACACACTGGGGAGAAGCTGTCTGCTTTCCATTCTCTCTCACACACACACGCACGCGCGCACGCACGCGCATACAGTTCACACACGCACACCCCCCTATGCAGAACAGAGAACACCGGCCTACCTGGGCAGACTCACCATGCAATACCATCAATCTTCTGCATAAATACAAGGCATAACTTTAATAGAATATTCACTCACGGGATCTGTCCTCCATGTCCACACCAGCGCTGCTGTGGTTTTCCTATCAAACATGTCCTCGCTTGGAGGTTTCCACTAAAATAACTGGTTCCTCCAGTTTCAACTCTTGGTAGTAAACAGTTATACAACCAAACACACACATACAGTATAAAACCCTCTCACGTCATAGTAGCTGCTATAATACACAGACAAAGCCCAGTGGGTAAAGAAAATGTGCAGAGTTATTCTGTCTGTGAGTGAGTGTTCACACATGAGAGAGACAGAGAGAGATAGAGGCTAGCTGGCTGGCTGGCTATGTGTTATGTAAGGGATAAGGTGAAGTGTGCAGTGAAAACAGTGTCACCATGTTCCCTGTGAGCCAGGGGGCCAGATGTCCTCAGACAGACAGGCTGTTTAGCAGTCACCCTCCCCATGAAGCCTAGCCCCATCACCACCACTGTCACCCAGCCTGGCTGCCTGGGCACATGTCCTGGTGATGGATCCCCTGTTTATTCAGCTATTTTTAGGACAAAGGGGGGAATCTCCGTTGAGAAAGACTTTCTTTCTCTCCCATTACCCACCCTGCTCTCCCTCCCAGAGAGGTCAACTAGCAGGCGTCCTCACGGCCCTCCCTGCATCTGCCAGTCTCTGCTGTTATTAATCTGGGAGAGGGCTGGGGTCAGCAGAGAGGGAGAGCAGTGCCTCTCCTCTCATACCCCCACACACCCTCACTCCCAGGGGTGCTGAGTCAGACCAGGAAAAGGGAGGTAAACACTGTCTGTAGGTGTGGAATGTCTGCCCTACTCCACTCTTCTCCCGGGCCAGTGGGCCTAGGGGGTGTTGCTGTGTATGATACTGCAGATCTCAAGCTCTCTCTCTCTCTCTGTCCAGGCTTGGACCCATAAAGCTGTCCCACGACAGAGCTGACCCCCCCCCCCCCCCCCCCCCCCCTTTCCCCCCACCCCTCCTCCCTCTTCTGGAGATGGCATGGCCTTTGTGTTGGCTGACCGGCTGGCTGCCTGAACCAGCCTGTGCAGCTGTCTACTCCCCTCTTCCATAGGACACACTGACTCCTCTTGTTAAACTGCTGTATTACACGGCAGCATATCATTTACTGGCTACAGACATTTACAAAATATCAAACTTCCCACTGAACTCAGACAGAGTTTACAGGCTGAGTGCAGGAGAGTGCTAGCAATAGCACATACCTACAGCCTTTTAGTAGTGTGAGCAGCTTACAGTCTAGCGCTGTGAGACCTAGAGTCATAGCAGGGGCAACATCAAGCTTTAAACTGCACGGGGCCACTCAATAGTCTTGCCAATATGGCGTGTGATATATGGCTTTGTCTTTAATAGGTATAAGCATGGTGTGTTGTAGGGCAGTGTCGTGAAAAGCCCTGGTTTTATATAACCGTTACAGTTCACTTTGATCTTGTCTCTCGCTCCACTGTTTATAAATCAGCCACACAAATATTTATGAGCAGGACGAGGAAAATGGCTAGTCTGGTTTGTATCTCACCCTGCTTCTTTCCCTCCCTCCCTCTCTCTCATTCTCTCTCTCCCTCTCACTCCCAGGCTGATGTGTCGATGAGGCCACCACAGAGGCAGAGCGAGGGCATAGGCCCCGGGCCACATTTATCATGCCTGATGCCTGACCTGGATTTGGCTATTGTGTGGCCAGAGGGAAGACCACTCAAATGGGAGCGAGAAAGAGATACGAGGAAATAAATAAGAAAGAACATTGCTTAGATATTCGGGCCACTTTGAAATCTTCAGAGTACTGACGTTGGTAAGCAAAAACAACAATAACAGTGGAAAACACTGAATGAGTGCATTATGCGTACTCCTATTAAAGATAGTGTGAGCATGCATCTGTCCCTAGTGCAGCTCCAGTTCATTTGTAGCATGGCTCAATACATTTAAAAAGCCATGTTCAATATGCATTGCCTTTCTCTTGCTTTCAGCTCACCTATCAGTTGGTGCCTGCAGCACACACAATGGGACGGGCCCTGGGCTCCTGGATCCATACACTTTAATTGCTCCCCCCAGCCCTGACCTCTGCTCCCGATCACTCCCTGATACACAGCATCTCTATTAAGCTGGGAAGTAGGTAAATATTCTTCTAATGACCCTTAGTCCCAACGACACCATTGGAAATGGAGGAAAAAATCAATCCCCCCTTTTTTTCCTCTTTTGTCCTTGGCTGACTATTAGTTTTCCCTTTTTATCTGATGTCGGACTCCAAAAATGTTAAGGGAAACGGATGAGTGGTGGAGTGTCTGCGCTCACTTAGACATGGTGGCAGAGTTCCTTTGGGGTGATTTTTAGATAGAGAGAACGCAGGGTTGTGTTTTAAATTGAAAATATCTTAAGCAGCGTGACTGTTCTTCAGACAACATAGACAACAGAGCCAAGGTAAAGAGACAACCTTCGTCTTACGTGGAAGGTAGCAGCAAGATGATCTTTAGATCATTCAAAAGGTAACGCTTAGACAGAGAGCAAGCGAGAGGAGAGAGAGGCGGGGAAAGGAGTGTACTTTCCTCTGATGAGTTGCCTAACCTCCACATTTCAGGCTGGTCTAACCAACCAGGCAGTATGAGGGAAGTTTGTTATGTGACTGAGTGTGTGTTTGTATACAGTAAGTGCTTATATGTGTGAGCCTGTGAGTGTGTGTGGGGGGGGGGGGTAGGTGGTAGTGGTGGACTGGCTTGTCGATCGATACAGTGATTGGCAGTTAATGGCTTTTCCTGTTGTGCCTTCGTAACCCCGGCCTGAAGGCTGTTGCCTCTGATCAGAGATGGCAGATGGCGTTTGATTTTCGTATATAAACACCTGACTTTGCGGAGATGGCTTCATCATGTTTAATGATTTAAAAGTTAAGTTGAATACGGGGAATACTCTGTTCCTGTTGCTTTTCTTTGAAAGGCACTAAACGGCCCTCCAGATGTACGGGCAGGGCGGCTCTCACACCAAACGGCACAATTTACAGGTAGTAATCTACAGTAATCTATCCCTAGAATTTACTGGTATATCCTCCAAATGAACTTCAAAACTCAGACACGCCATATTTCCATTTTCATTTACTCTACATGTGTAATATGCTGTGTATATAAGTGGCCTCTGAGGCCATGCAGCCTACAGTATATATAATATCAGCTAATGGTGTTACAGCCCACTTTACTAACACACATAAAATGACCAATCAAAGAATGCCAATGATCAAAGGTGATTCTAGAGGGATGTCACAAATTGTTCCAACCTGTTCTTTGGCAGTGAGTCCACCATGATAGAGCAAACTGAAAATGAGGCCAGAAATAGCCGGAAATGGAGGAAAATTGAATGATAAGCCCCATTTGGAGTGAAAGAGACGAGGTGTGTTAAAACCCACTCTCCGGCAGGAAATCACTGTACAGACAGCAGGTCCTGAGAACGATCAGCTTTTTGGAGGGTTGTTTCATGTACTGAGGGATTTGTAATCATTTGTCTCGTCACTCCTATATTCCCGATTTTATTCAATCTGATATTCTGTTTTGATCCCATAAACTCCCGTCATTCTAACATTTCATCTTTTCTAAATTTCAAAGGTGCCTATTGCAGCACTATGAAATGGAAGAACTGAGAAGAAACCCTGTCAGATTTGTCTAAGAAGAATAAAAAGGGGCTACATTTATTTTTCATAAAGAAGGAAAAACATCTAATGTAGAGAGAGAGGTTCCTGTTCCCAGCCATTCAGGAACAAAGGCCGTTCCTGCAGGGACCATGGAGTCCAGTAACTGGATCCTGACCTAAAGGAGGGGGATATTAGCTGGCAATATGGAGGGAATCATCTCCAACACAGACCGGTGCTCTCATAACTCATCTGTGAAATTATGTTGGGAAGAGTAGTCTGGAGACACAGGAGGTGCATCAGAGGAACAGTGGAGAGAACAAAAGCAGGGATTGTGTTCATGGAGATCTGGGCCCATTGGGACACACCACTGCAAGAACTAATATACACTACTCTCCCGTGCAACATAAACAAATATTTAATAAAGCCTGGTTCACATAACTCATTAAACTAGACTCTCCGTTCAGTTGCTTAAATTAATATATTGATGATTTGAATAATAATTTGCAAACCAGATTTAGCAATCGACTCTCATGGCACGTAAACGTACTGGCTCCAAGAGACCCCGTTTATACAGTAGCACAGAGTCCTTATGGTTCTAATTACTCTAACAAATCCATTCCAACCGTACAAGCATAAATTAAGGACATTCCTAAGTAGTGACAGAGATAAGCCATTTGAAAGAAGGATTCACGTTTGAATCATTCAGCGGGCCCTAATTTTAGGTCTGGTGTTGATTGAATGTGGTGGCGTTATAAAGTGGGGTTTGTGGGCCTGGCACGGTGACTGGCGAGGAAGGAGATGAGGAATAGTTCTCAGTGATTTGGAAGCGGTCCTGGGATCTGGGAGGAAGCTGAGAGGAGAGGAGCTGAGAGGCTGTGGTGAAGACTTCCTCTGCTGTCTGTATTTCTGATCTGTGCTCACAGGGAACAGAGAGAGAGAGAGGCCCTCCAACAGGATAGCACAGATCCGTAAATCACCCAGCGATTGAAAAGTGCTTTATAAAATACAAATGTGTGAAACCACTTATTTTGAACAAAGGCCTAATCCCTCTCTACCGCGCTTTCACCAGCTGTGACTAGTAAAAAAAAAACACTCACCTCAGAAAGTTTGACCCCTAAGTTTGCCACATAAACAAAAAAGGGTGAGGTGGGGGTGACTGGTGATGATGGCAAGAGGGTGGGGCTTATGGGGAGTGAGGGACAATCCTGTTTCTACACGGTGTTCTTTATTCCAGGCATCAGTTTGTTATGAGGGAATGTGAAGGCTATAAACTATCACTGTCCTTGAGAAGTTGAACAGCTTTCTTGTCCATAACCCGTAACTCTGTGCACTCCCTCCCTCCCTCCCTCCCTCCCTCCCTCCCTCCCTCCCTCCCTCTCTCTCTCATTCCTTTAATGAGTTTAAAGTAGAGCACAGGTGGAAACAGAGACACCAGTAGGAAACAATAACATTTGTTAAAATTCACTGTATTCTAATTGAATCTTTTTATTTCCTCTTACTGTTTTCTGTCTGAGAAAGTCTCTGATTGGCCCCTGTGCTGCCTCCCCCCCTTCCTACCTCTGTCTCCTAAATCAATACCCAGTCATTTCCATATAGGAATTCAGATTTTATTTTCTTTCCTTTTAAAACATCTCCTCTCTCTCATTTATCCCTCCTTTTATACAACAATAAAGGGCATGATGAGAAAACAAGGTGCGAAATGATTTTTCCCAGAATGCCCCAATAAAAACCATATGACACCCTGGGCTGCACTGCTTAATTACAAAGGGATGAAATCTTTCGTCTACATCTGGAGAAAACATTGCCCCCATAACACTGATAGATTTATAGCTCCCAGTCCTAACGCTGGACTCCAGAACACGGCAATTAGGCCAAACATACGCCACTTGGATGGACAGTCATCGCCATGGGGGAGGGTGGGGCTGACTTTTTTATCCCCACACTATGGAACTAAGGCCTTGAGGATCTCCAGGTTAGGAGTTCAAATCTCCCCAGCAATTGTGTTTGGGCTATGGGGTTGGCTTGGTGAGTTTTCATCTTCAAAGAATAAATGCCCATAGAGAGAACTGTCTAATGTTAGACTAGTTCTGAATATTAAAGGGACACTTTGGGATTTTGCCAATAAGCCCTTTATCTACTGCCCCAGAGTACGATGAACTCATGGATCAAATGTTTACATCTCTGCAGCCAGTATGAAGGAAGTTAGAGGTAGTTTCAAAAGCCAATACTAACTAGCGTTAGCGCAATGACTGGAAGTCTATGGTATATACTAGCATGCTAGCAGTTACCAAAGTCTATGGCATCTACTAGCATGCTAGCAGTTAAAATAGACTTCCAGTCATTGCACTAACGCTATTTAGCATTTGTGCTAACACTAGTTAGCAACTTCCTTCAAACTGCATGCAAAATCCTGAAGCGTCCCTTTAATATAGCAAATAAAATGCATACCACCTGCATTAGACTTAACCCATCAGATACCCATTTAAACTCACTAGTGGGACGTTACAAGGTAATGGGAGTGAAATTCAAACAGCTAGGTCCACATTTCCATTGCACTCCTGTTATTTATCTGTCCCCAGACTCTCCTTGGCAGCCCAAACCTAAACAGACTGGGATCCCTGTGTGCTCATCCTGATGACTGAGATCCCCCCTGTCCCTACTCCCCCTCACCCCCCTGCCCGCCCCACAGCCCCATTGAATAGAGAGGCGAGTGGAGCAGTTTTGTGGCCCTGACCACTCGCAGGCTGTTAATCTGGTCACTAAGCCACTGATGTATTGATGGTGGTGAGCCGGTAAGCCAGCCTGCCTCTCTCTCCATCCCCTCAGCTTAGGAGCCACACAGATCCAGAGGAGCTCCGGTCCAGGCCTCATCAAGGCAGCGTTTACCTGCCCATCGACTGCACTTACTCTCCTGGTCATCCTGGCTACGGACTGGCCAGCCAGATGGCCCCAGGAGAGACTGGAGAGGAGAGGCCATGATAGACAGAGAGACACCATCCACCTGGCCTGTCATTTCACTGCACTTGACTAGCAAATATGTGCAAAGTTAACACCAAATTATAGAGCCTGCTGATTAAATGTGGCTCTTATCTGTTTTTTTTTAAGACAAGGAAGGGGATGCAATCTCCCTGTTATCTCTGGGATGGGGAATGGTGTGTGTGTGTGTGTGTGTGTGGGGGGCTGAGGGTGGCCAGAGATAGGACTATGGCTGATATGTCTGTAATATCATCTTTACAAGATTGAGGCTGGCAGTGGCTGGGTAAAACACTGATTAGATGATAGAGAAGGAGACTCTCTGGTCAGGCTCGAATTTGCTCTCTCAATAATTCCTCCTCTCATCATGTTGAAAAGTACAGCTCTCAGTCTTACGGTTGGTCCGTCATGACTAGGGAAGTAGAGAGTAAGTTAGATTTGTTTGCTCTATTTTTATGGTGAGACCCTGTGTTTATCCTATATAAGCTGTTTTATGAAACCCTATTGAGTGAATAAATTAACCAGAGCATAAACAACAAACGTCTTGCCCCAAAGTGAAGAGCGTGCAACTATAAAGAGAGAGAAGACTAAGGGGAGAATAGAGAAAGAGAGGAGGGTGGAGTATGAGGAGGGGTGGGGGTGCTGGGGGGGTGCAGAAAGAGGATTTGGCTAGGGAGAATATTTAGTTTTCCAGCCTGGTTGGATTAAAGATATTTAACCTTAAGCAGAGCCCCATACAAGACCACCCACTGGCCTACAATCTGTATTGGTTTGTTTTGTGGGTGACGGGTATTTGCCTTGTTTATTCATTTTCAGGAGACAAAGAATGGAGAGGAATGGAAAGAGGGGGAAAAATGGTAAAAGAATGAGACAGAGGGAGAGTGAAAGATAGGGATGTGGGTGTGTTGGTGTGTGATAGGGGTGTGATAGGGGTGTCAGTAAGTCCTGTTTGTAGGTGGAAGGGAGGGAGGAGGAGGGAGGTTTAGACCTGTAGATCTAGGTTTGGGCATGATACCCTCCCCAAGCCCAAATATAAAAAATGATACTAGATGACTTGGTCCCACCTCTGCCAAACATACCTCCTAAAACTCTACTAACTCTCCCTCTACTATACACTGACAACACCAAACATACCTCCTGAAACTCTACTAACTCCCCCCTCTAGTATACACTGACAACACCAAACATACCTCCTAAAACTCTACTAACTCCCCCTCTAGTATACACTGACAACACCAAACATACCTCCTAAAACTCTACTAACTCCCCCTCTAGTATACACTAACAACACCAAACATACCTCCTAAAACTCTACTAACTCCCCCTCTAGTATACACTGACAACACCAAACATACATCCTAAAACTCTACTAACTCCCCCTCTAGTATACACTGACAACACCAAACATACCTCCTAAAACTCTATTAACTCCCCCTCTAGTATACACTAACAACACCAAACATACATCCTAAAACTCTACTAACTCTCCCTCTACTATACACTGACAACACCAAACATACCTCCTGAAACTCTACTAACTCCCCCTCTAGTATACACTGACAACACCAAACATACCTCCTAAAACTCTACTAACTCCCCCCTCTAGTATACACTGACAACACCAAACATACCTCCTGAAACTCTACTAACTCCCCCTCTAGTATACACTGACAACACCAAACATACCTCCTAAAACTCTACTAACTCCCCCTCTACTATACACTGACAACACCAAACATACATCCTAAAACTCTACTAACTCCCCCTCTAGTATACACTGACAACACCAAACATACCTCCTAAAACTCTACTAACTCCCCCTCTAGTATACACTGACAACACCAAACATACCTCCTAAAACTCTACTAACTCCCCCTCTAGTATACACTGACAACACCAAACATACCTCCTAAAACTCTACTAACTCCCCCTCTAGTATACACTGACAACACCAAACATACCTCCTAAAACTCTACTAACTCCCCCCTCTAGTATACACTGACAACACCAAACATACCTCCTGAAACTCTACTAACTCCCCCTCTAGTATACACTGACAACACAAAACATACCTCCTGAAACTCTACTAACTCCCCCCTCTAGTATACACTGACAACACCAAACATACCTCCTAAAACTCTACTAACTCCCCCTCTAGTATACACTGACAACACCAAACATACCTCCTGAAACTCTACTAACTCCCCCCTCTAGTATACACTGACAACACCAAACATACCTCCTAAAACTCTACTAACGCCCCCTCTAGTATACACTGACAACACCAAACATACCTCCTGAAACTCTACTAACTCCCCCTCTAGTATACACTGACAACACCAAACATACCTCCTGAAACTCTACTAACTCCCCCTCTAGTATACACTGACAACACCAAACATACCTCCTGAAACTCTACTAACTCCCCCTCTAGTATACACTGACAACACCAAACATACCTCCTGAAACTCTACTAACTCCCCCCTCTAGTATACACTGACAACACAAAACATACCTCCTAAAACTCTACTAACGCCCCCTCTAGTATACACTAACAACACCAAACATACATCCTAAAACTCTACTAACGCCCCCTCTAGTATACACTGACAACACCAAACATACCTCCTGAAACTCTACTAACTCCCCCTCTAGTATACACTGACAACACCAAACATACCTCCTGAAACTCTACTAACGCCCCCTCTAGTATACACTGACAACACCAAACATACCTCCTGAAACTCTACTAACTCCCCCCTCTAGTATACACTGACAACACCAAACATACCTCCTGAAACTCTACTAACTCCCCCCTCTAGTATACACTGACAACACCAAACATACCTCCTGAAACTCTACTAACTCCCCCTCTAGTATACACTGACAACACCAAACATACCTCCTAAATCCTAAAACTCTACTAACTCCCCCTCTAGTATACACTGACAACACCAAACATACCTCCTGAAACTCTACTAACTCCCCCTCTAGTATACACTGACAAAACCAAACATACCTCCTGAAACTCTACTAACTCCCCCTCTAGTATACACTGACAACACCAAACATACCTCCTAAAACTCTACTAACTCCCCCTCTAGTATACACTGACAACACCAAACATACCTCCTGAAACTCTACTAACTCCCCCTCTAGTATACACTGACAACACCAAACATACCTCCTGAAACTCTACTAACTCCCCCTCTAGTATACACTGAACACTGAGCTGCTCTAGTCCTCCTCTCCCTGAGTCCTCCCCTAACCCTCCCCTTCAGCCGCCAATCTGCCTTTTCTGCTGATCAGGCAACAGATAATAGGATCAAAGGCTTCCTTGCACACCGGCAGGAGTGTGCTCAGTTGCTCTTGTCCGGCTGCCCAAAGAAAAAAACTAAAGTCAAAACAAACAGCCATTAACACAATAACCAAGGAACTCCAACTCCCGACTGAACCAGAAACATAACATCCCACTCCTTCCCCCTCTGGCCCTCCCTCTGTGGGCCTGCAGAGATATGACGCAGTGCTGGACACGTCCCTATCTCTAACCAGACACACAGTGAGCAGGGAGGGAGTACAGGCCAGGGCCCATTTAGCCATTCTATTAGTCAATTTTGGTAAACAGCTTGAGAAAAAGGCTCAAATAAAACTGGGCCTACCCTGCTTGGGCGCCTCTCTCCCTCCCTCTCTCTCTGTGCTGGCCCTCGAAACACCCACGGAGGGGCAGATGCACTCCCAATCAGCAGCAGCAATGTAGCAGCTGGGCCACGGGTCAGCGCCTGGCCTTCTCCGAGGTGGGAGCTGGAGGACTTGTGAAATTCCAACACACTGCCAAACACTGAGTCCTGAACCCTCCCTCTCTGCTCTGATACCACACCCCTCACAGCCTGACTGACAGCCACTACAGCCAATCATAGACTGATCCTCTGAACTCTATTCCTCAGAGAGAGCCCTGTGGTCCCACCCACCCTCTGGAGTGATTGGGTCCTGTTTAGGCAATGCAGCTCAGAGGTCACCACCCTGCAGGCAGGCTATATACAGAGGGAGGTGGGAAGGGGAAGGGGGTTCTGGATCATTGCTGTGTTGACTGAGGGAGTGTAAGGAGGCCCCACACACAATTTAAACACTTCCTCAGCTTTACATTACGCCGGCTACCACCCACTTGCACCGAGCTACACAATATCATATGACATGCACTATGTACTAACGAATGTGATCTGTACAGCCGCGTGTAGCTATTCCCCCTAGCCTCTGTAAAGGTGATTGCTGTAAAGGGGAGCGTGTGTGTGTGTGTGTGTGTGTGTGTGTGTGTGTGTGTGTGTGTGTGTGTGTGTGTGTGTGTGTGTGTGTGTGTGTGTGTGTGTGTGTGTGTGTGTGTGTGTGTGTGTGTGTGTGTGTATAGGGGAATGGGCTGTCTCCCAGGATGTGCAGCGAGCGCTTTATTAGAGCGGTAGTACCAGTAAATCCGAGCTCTTCCTGGAACCGCTGCAACCTTTCCCACTGAGCACTATTACTGAACAATCACAGGCCAGCCATGATAATTAGCAGAGTATCTCTGTCTAAACGAGCCTCTCTCCGTCTCCCTCTCCCTCTCTCTGTCTGTCTGTCTCCCCCCTCCCCTCCTCTAACTGCTGTCTGGTGGTGGTGGTGAGTGTCTGTCTGTCTCCTGACAGGGCTGAGGTTGGGCTGATCGGCTGGCAGATGAAAGGGCCATGACGGATCGGATCCCAACAGCGATTAAATGCTCCCCTGTGACTTTAACTCCAAATTACTCTCTCCACTTTTATTTGATAATAAAAAACAATCCTTTCTGGAGTGAAACCATTACTTATTTGTTACGATGATGATGGTTTCCCCTCTCCTCTGATGGCCAGGAGGATTTGGAATCAATCCTGATAATTATGATCATTAATGGGCAGGTCAGTGTGCAGTCTGGGGCAGAGGAGCAGAGTGCTTGTGCTGAGTAGGATCCTCACTGAAACACCTTAATGCATTTCCGTGTAGCAGCTAATCCCTTCATTTACATTACACACACTTTGCTCCTATTATGCTTTTCAGACATGTTCTTTCCTAACCGCTCAGTTATCCAGTTGGACCGCACTGGAGGGGAAAATAAGGAGAGGAGAGGCGTCCAAGATACAGATGCTTTGCGCTGGTTAGTGGGCCGGGCTTGGGTCCCAGTCAGCACCACGTTAGTCTTAGCAGCTAAGACTTGAGAACATGTGATCTGCTCTGAAGGCCTGTTTTCAGGTGTAAGGGAGGCAGTCGCCGTGCACAGTCTGTGTGTGTGTGGGAGAGTTTGTACAGTTGTGTGTGTGTGTGTGTGTGTCTATGGGAGAGTTTGTACAGTTGTGTGTGTGTATCTATGGGAGAGTTTGTACAGTTGTGTGTGTGTGTGTGTCTATGGGAGAGTTTGAACAGTTGTGTGTGTGTCTATGGGAGAGTTTGAACAGTTGTGTGTGTGTATCTATGGGAGAGTTTGTACAGTTGTGTGTGTGTGTGTGTGTGTCTATGGGAGAGTTTGTACAGTTGTGTGTGTATCTATGGGAGAGTTTGTACAGTTGTGTGTGTGTCTATGGGAGAGTTTGTACAGTTGTGTGTGTGTCTATGGGAGAGTTTGTACAGTTGTGTGTGTGTATCTATGGGAGAGTTTGAACAGTTGTGTGTGTGTCTATGGGAGAGTTTGTACAGTTGTGTGTGTGTGTGTCTATGGGAGAGTTTGTACAGTTGTGTGTGTGTCTATGGGAGAGTTTGAACAGTTGTGTGTGTGTGTGTGTGTGTCTATGGGAGAGTTTGTACCGTTGTGTGTGTATCTATGGGAGAGTTTGTACAGTTGTGTGTTTAATAGAGCGGGGACAGAGGGAGGGGTGTCGGGGCTTTCTTGGTTAAAGATTCCCCATGTGATAGTGACGGCACTTTCTTCCTCTCTTTCCGCGGCCAAGCGGCATCTGGAGTGGATTTTGTGCGAGCAGACACCGAGGAACATGATTACATTCAGCTAACTGCGCTCTAAACTGATTATGCATGTGCCAAGCTAATGGACTACATTTGCAAGAGGAAAAATAACATCCAATCAATCTCAATTACCGCAGATCGCACCGGCCCCGAGACAAGGAAGGTAGCCAGCTAGCCCTCCATGCTCCTCCCCTTTCCCCAAACTCCAGCCTGGAAGCAGAGGCCTGGCCGGCCCAGGCTCCACCCATCCTGTGTGGGCAGAAGCAGAGTGAGGCAGAGCACAGCAGCTCAGGCCTGGGACTGGGAGGGAGCTGGCCGGCTCCCAGCCTCCTCTCCCCTCCACTCTTACGCGTCCTACAGACAAGCACCTGAGGCCTGCTGGGAACGTTTAATAAACCTGTGTGAGTCTCTGTCAAAGATGTTTGGAGGGATGTATTACTACTACTATCGTAAGGTAACTGTGAATAACTGTAAATCAGGAGTAGAAGTTGGATTTCTCCAGGCCAGAGTGTCTCTAGGGAGAGTGGGGAAGCTGAAGCTTCCAATAAAAGAGAGCTTAACTTTGGGGTGACCTGCATATTGTAGTGTAGGGCCATCTGCTTGCGGTTATGGGTGACCATCATGACATCACTACCGCCACTACAAACCTGACAGTGAGTGGGGAGACGTGAAGGGAAGGTGAAAGTTCAGAGGGGTGTGTCAGGGGTGTGTCAACTGCAGCCAAAGTGAGGCTCCAGATTGAGTGTCTCCAAACCCAGCACAAGGGAGTCAGGAAGAGGCTGCAGCATCACCCCCACTGCGTGGTGGTCCATGCGGTGAAGATGCCTCGCTCAAGTTTTCCGTGGGCTTTCGGAACATTCCAATACGTGGGGTGGTGGGGGGGATATTTTTAGAAAGCCCTAATATGGGCCACATACCACAGACTCTCAAATTATCCCATCCAGCTTAGCCCTCAGTTTAAACCTTCCTTTTTAATTCCAGTAATTACAGGCTCCAATTTATACGGAGCCGTGGACACAAAGGGCCTGTTTAATGCAAACCAGTTTTGATTTGGGTGAAGTGTCCCAAGGATCTCCCACATCTTACAGCCTGTTTATGCTGACTTGATGATTTATTTTAAAAGGTAAAAAAAATGCTGCTATTCGCATCACATTTCTTTTGGGAAGAAGAAATGATTTTACTTTTTTTCCTTTCTTCATCCTTGCATAATCTGCCAGGCTGAGGCTGAGGCTGAGCTCAAGGGCCTGCTGTGCTGTGGTGTTCTGCCTGCCTGGCTGGTTGTCATTCACTCTACTCTACAAGGACTGGAAATCCAACACGTCACAAAGGCTGTGACATTGTCAAGTGGGGAGCCAACCTGTGCTGCAGTGAGCTAGGCCTCAGAACCATGTACTTATCATCCACTAATCACATTTGTGGGTCTTGAAATGCAGTAATAATTCTTGTCAAGTTGTGAACATCTTTTTTCGCCACTACACATGTCTGGAGTGATGGGAGCTGCCTGCTTAGTGAGGGCCAGCAGGGCTCTGTGTTCCGGGGGTGAGAGCGCAGGTCATTCCTGGGCAGATACTTCCCTTTCTCTGGAGATCAATTGGCTTTAAGAAGTATGGAGCCATCTTAAGAGGCTTAAGTGGTGGAAAACGATCATGCTAGGATGTGTTGTACATATTTAATCCTCCCCAGTCATATTACCACATACAGTATGTCAACTTTCTACAGTAAAGCACCATTTTGGCACATGATAAAGTGGAAGGCAGACAGACAGACAATGTAATATAAACTCTTCACTCTCCTTTCAGACAAAACATTATTTTCCACCTAAGGTGTGAGGAGGATATGCAGGATGTCAGGGCCCATCTATTTCGGTCAAGTGTGAGACAGTGCCACTGGCATGTGGGCAGAGTGCCCCGTCTGTCTCAGTGGCACAGAGAACACCCAGGTTTACCCCTGCCCAGTGAGGATGAACCTAGCCTGGGGCACTAGGAGGCCCCTCTCAGCCTCTCTGCCTCCACAGGCCAGGCCTAACGTGTCCTACAGATTGTGTTACATATTTTAATCAGTGTGGTATTTGTAAATATCCTGGCTACATGTCTGGGCACGAGTGGTGGAGACACTGCGCCAGTCCTGCTCCACTATAACCCTGCTCTCTGTCTCTCTCCAGGCCCAGAGGCTGCTGGGACGGAGGCCGGGCCACTACCCTACCCTGACCGAGCGTCAACACGGCCTGCTCCCTCCCGCCCTCCTAATGGTCGACCTGGGAGCAGAGGCTCACACCTCCCCCTAAGTGTTTAATTTTTTTTGTTTTTGTCTCCGCTACTGTAGGATCTCTCACTACAAAGGCCTTGCAGACAGGAAACCTGCAATAAAAACATCAGCGGATCCCAGGAACCATTCATAAAGCAGGGGGCTTTCAGTAGGGCCAGAGAGACAGGCGTTTGGAGAGGGTTTTCAATTGGTATATTTTACCCTAGCTTTTTTAATGTGATTAAAAACACAATAATGTCTCCTCATTTTCCCCCCTCCTATATTACACTATTTGCCAAGAGCAGTTATACTGCAAAAAGACAGAAAATAAGAGTTAAGCTCATATAAAAGCAATAGAATATATTGTTTGTTTTGCCCATTTACTTTCCAATAGCCTAACACTTGAGAATGGAGTGGAGTCTTTGTGTAAATAAAGGCACAGTGTGTTTGGGGACAGAGCAGTGTGATGAGCTACAGTTGTGTGGGTGTGTGAATGTGTGGGTGAACGGTATGTGTTTGTTTACGTCTTAGTATGTGTGTGTGTGATTGTGTTAGCCGTCTATGTAGCCATGCCAGGTTGGGTTAAACACAGAGTAGCCCTAGCCTTGCCGCAGACACACAGGATAGGTGCCTAAGTGGAATCAGGCCTGTTAGATTTATGGCCATTTGTTCAGAGAGTGTTCATCCATTGGTTATTATGGAATGATTAGAAGAGAAGGTGAAGCTCCAAGTCCAGCGAAAATCAATACGGCTGTCGAGAACGATTCTGCCTTTCCCGCTCCGAGGAGTGTTAACACCAAACCTCTGTCTCCTCACACTTCTTCATCCCTCTCCTAGTGATTTCACCCCTTATCCTCCTTACCCGGATCCACCTGCCATGTTCTAGCCCGCCCACTCCTCTGTATGGGCCCTGTGAACAGAAGGGTTAGACAACAGGGCCATCATTCATGACTGGTGGAAGAGGCTAGCAGTGGAGCAGAATCCAGGGATCTGCAGTGGAGTACCGTGGAGGAATGTAACGTTAGGAAGGAAGAAGAGAAGAGGGAGGAACGGTGGAAGGGGAGAACGGTACGGTGAAATGAGAGATGAGAGGTGAAGGTGAAGCACGTACCTTGTACAGCTTGAGGCTGGCCTCGTGGCGGGAGTTGATGGTATGCATGCGTAGCTTCTCCAGGCTGTTAGTGTAGTAGTCGCAGGCGTTGCACTTCAGGTGCACCGGGTTGCCGATGGCCACGCACTTCAAGCGCCACTCGTTGCCCTTGCCCCCTTCCTTGATGTGGGCCACCAGCTGGTACTTCTGCACATGCTTGTCGGTCTTGCAGTGCAGCTGGAAGTTGGCCTTCAGCTGTGTGGTGTAACGGCACAGCTTGCACTGGTGCGAGTCGCCCACCACGGCGCGCCACTCCTCCTCGGGCAGGCTGCGCTCAGCACCCATGTGCATGCCCAGCACGTCCAGGTTGTCGGTGGTGAAGCGGTTGCACACGGCACACTGGAACAGCTTGAGGGAGGGGTCACTGGTCTGCGACAAGCTCTCCCCCAGGGTCATCAGCTCCTCAGACACCAACTGACCACCAACGCTGCCCAGCCGCATGTCCATGGGGATCTCCCCACCTACTGAGCACCGGGGACGGAAAGAGAGAAAGAGGGAGAGGAGGGAAGAGAGAGAGAAATTGTGTGTGTGTGAGAGAGAGAGAGAGAGAGAGAGAGAGAGAGAGAGAGAGAGAGAGAGAGAGAGAGAGAGAGAGAGAGAGAGAGTGCTTAGTTGGTTACACGCACACGGTCAGTTGGTTATTTTCAAATTTCACAAGCTTTGAATTCTAAGTACAGCTTTCAGGGATTATTCCTATCTAGCCATCAATCTATTTCACTTTGTGTTACATGTACTTTTCTGGACATCAGGAGCTATTTAGAGTTTCTTAGAGGGGATGGAGGCATGGGGTTTTCCAAAGGGGCTCTCAGTTCTTTGAGCCTCCCTCAGCATGGAAAATGTCCTAGGAAAAGTGAAAGGTGTACGGTTCAACTTTCAAAAAAGAACCATGTTTGTCTCTGCATTCGAAGTGGATTTACTCTCTAGTTCCAATACCCCTCTGAGGATAATGTGCATGTGTGTATTTATGTACCTAATTTGATTAAATCAAGATTATCCTTCCTTTGAGCCAAGAGAAAGAAAGTCTGGACTTTTTCGCAGGGTGCAGAAACGTTGCAACGCCAGAGTAAGGATTTACACGTAGTCCTGTTTGGACTGGTGCACTTTCACGGCTCGGCACTAAATCAACTCCAGAGGCCATGAGCTCCGCAGAAAAATAAAGTTATTCTATCATTACAAGAGAACTAAAGAGTTCCCAAGCATACATTACTGTAAATCAAATCCAGTACCCTTGTTCACAGAATAATAATACAAAAAATCCACTTTTCTCTTTGGATTCTCCTGCTTCTTTCGACTCCGCATAGCTGCTAAATCGATACAGACACCTACCAGATTAATCCTACTCGGTAACTGAGCGAAGGGGGGGAGTAAAAAAACACCGCACACATCCAGATCCAACAACAGAAACAACCATATCTACAGTCTGAAGAGGAGGAGGGAAAAAACTAAAGGCGGTAAAAATGAGGTAAGAGTGGCTGGGGAGTTTTTTGCTCGCTGATCTTTAATCTATCACTGCCCAGACTGAGCTGACCCCGCCTGGCTTTACACTAAATTAATTCCAGCAGCCTCTTTTTATTTATTGCTGCAGTATGCAGCCTGCTCTCTGACTTTTCTCCATTACCTGAGTTTTTATAGCCGGGAGAAGGAGACCTCTGTGAAGCCCTCTGAAATCACTCACAGATCCACCTCTCCAGCCAGGGCCCCCCTTCTCTCTCTCTCTCTCTCTCTCTCCCAGTCACCTCACTAGTTACTACCCCTATCTCTATCTCTTCCTCTCCATTCCTCATCTTTATTCTCTCATTCCTGTGTGGCTCTCACACTCTTTTCCACTGCAGACTCCATGCTGCAACACAGACACAGTGATTACCTCTGCCTTCACGGCTGTGTGAGAATAGGTTCAGTCTGCGGTCCCTACATGTGTTTTAGATGTAAGCAGGCCTCTGTTAAATATAACCTAGAATATTTTGACTGAGACGTTGTCAGTCCGTATCAATGTTTAAGGAAAGGGAGGCAGGACGCTGTGGAAATATTTTCACTTTCAAATAACATTAAAAGGCTTGAGATAAACACACATCATTGGGAAATCTTGGAAACTCTATTCTTTGACATAAGCAGAGTCCAAGTTCAGGCTGTAAATATATTAACGTGCCTCTACAGGGCTTGGTGGAACTTCCAAAAGATAAGTGGTGGACCAGCTTTGCTGGATTTTCAGAGAGTTCTACCTAGATGCTGCAGCATTCAGGCAATATATTGGACAACAAAGTAGAGCACACAATAGCTAAGGCCCCCCCCCCCCTCTCCCCCCTCTCTCTGTATCTGCAGCAGCTCAGTCCTGGGGATAAGGATTACCAAGAGGGTGAGATCATGTGAGGTCAGGATTTGTCATCTCCCTCTCTGTCTAACAATGTCCTCAAAAGTCAGAAATACACAGTGGAGAAGAGGACTAAAGGGAGGGAGGTACAGACGGATACTATCTGTCCTTGAGCTACACAGACAGAGTTATGACGGCAGAGTTGTGCGTGTGTGATGGAGTGTATCGGTGTGTACAGTCAATCAGAATGTGTGTGGCTCGGGATGACACTGTGGTCGTTTTAGGGCTGAGAGTAATGCCTCGTCATTGCCTCCCTGTAACATGCTTATTAAACGTTCCCTCACAGGAAAATGAACCAGATGGCAAGAGAGGGGATAAAAAATTAGTCACAGCAATCCATTCTTGTTCGTGTCTTTGAACCGGCGACAGTTGGAGACAAGTCTGTACAAACTGTGGGGTTGTAACTGGCACGCCAAACACTCAGCTATGCTGCTGAATTACCCATACTGGGCCCTCTACTCCTCCCTTCTTTGACCAAGATAAAATTTATAGCTGCAATTACAACGTTGGGGGGAAAAAGAGAGCTCCAGTGGCGGAGTTCAGTGGCAGTTTGGAAATAATGACATGAAAACGCTGATGTTCAGAGGAGCGGAGGCCTGGAGGACATGGGCAAACAAGAGGCTCACTGAGCTGCTCTCTCTCTTCCTCTCTCTCTCTCTTCCTCTCTCTCTCTCCCTCCCACTGCCTATTGTGAGGAAAACAAGGTATCCCAGGGGGACTTTCCCAGTCAGTGTGACCCAGATAGAGTGACATAGACTGGAAATGTAAACTAAACTCCTACGTGTGTTATGAAGTGAAGTGAAGTGTGGATGTGTGAGTTTGGGGGGCATATTTGAGGCTATTAAGGAACGTCCAGAGAAGTTCTACCTACACCGCTTAATAACTGATGGAGACAAAAAAGCTCTCATAACTCTAATGGTTAGGGTCGTTTTTAACGAGGGTCAGCTTTCTCTAAAATCAACCCAAAATTTCCCTAACTGAAGCTCCACCGATAGCTTCACTAGCCTTGGGTCTAAAGGTCCACTCTTCTCAGCCGAGCCGGAGTGAAACACTATCCTAATACCAAGGCCACCATCTGGAGAGGATCCCCTCTTTTACTGGGAAGATATCGATTCAGCTCCAGCACATTGGTGAGAGAGAAACTGTCATATGGTAACAACTAACAAGTCGTCTTTTACACTAAGTCAGAAAGGGACTGTTGTGAGTTAGGTCCACCCTCTAGAAATCTCGTGTTTTATACATTGTCGTTGTTTCACCTCCCCTCTTTTATCTCAATGGGGCTCTTTGCTTGGAAAAAGGGCGAATGATGTTAAGTTCAGTAGGGCAGGTGTACCTTCGGGCAACAGAAACAGAAAGAAAGAGACCGCTGCCAACATGAAAGATAGGATTGTGTGTATAGAGTGGGTGTGAGAGTGAGGGAGGGAGGGCTAATGTGTTCCCTGGTTAACCCTTTGCCTGCATGTTGGTTCAGAGAATTGGCTGCTCTGCTGTTTCTCATGGGGATTTTTTTATATTCTATATTCATCACTAAAACTATAAATCATTGAATGTAAATATAAAATGACTTACCATTCATGCATTCATTTACTGGCCACGCTACACACATTCAGTAAATAAATTAACACAATTAGCCTATGTCTAAATGGGTTAAAAAGTGAAGCATTTAAAAAAAATCAAAGCTGAATCTTCCATTTAGACACATACTGTTTATAACTGTGTGTTTCATGTTTAAAAATAAACAGCTGGCAGCAGTGAGAGCGATCCCACCCCTTGTGAACTCGTACTGAACTGCAGTCTGCCTTCTATGTGGTGACCTGAGGCAGTACTGAGGCAAGAGCCAGAATGGCTCCCACTGTTCCACTGTTGCAGAGGCAGACTGAGGGAGCTCACCTAGTTGGGGGGCCAAGGCGGCCATGTTGGGGTCCAGGTGGAAGCCTCCCAGCAGGAACTGGGCCTCAGCTCCAGCCGGGTCCATCTTGAGGCCTGGGGGCAGGCTCATGTTCTGGGTCAGGTAGTACTGGTAGAGCTCGGCCTCGGAGGGAGAGGGCATGGCCCCCAGGCCCAGCCGACCATGCTGCATCTGGGTCACATTCTGCTGCAGCAGCATCATGTTGTGCATGTGCTTCTCGCTGGTCATGTGGATGCGCAGGTTCCGCGCCACGTTGGTCTCGTAGTCGCACACCTCGCAGCGCCACGTGGGCTTGCTTTTTGGCTTGGTGGGTGAGGGGGAACCGCAGGGCCCCGCCATGTGGGCGGAGGACTGGGTGGGGTGGTGGTGGTGTGGCGGGTGGTGGGTGCTGGCCTGGGTCACAGAGGGCACGGTCACCACTCCTACCCCTCCAGGGTGCTGGCCAAACACCTGCTGCTCGGCGGAGGGGATGGAGCCTCCGTTCTGCAGGGTCTGCATGTTGTTCAGATGCTTGTCCGACTGCATGTGGATGCTCAGGTTGCCCTTGGTGGTGGTCGAGTAGTTACACACCTAGAAAATAGAGAGAAGACGTTCATTTTTGCTCATGTTGTAAAGTGGAAATCTTTGTTGCCTCTAGCTTATAGTCCATGAAATATAAATCATATCATGACATGTTGATTGATATGTCATATCAGTCAACATGTCAACATATCAACATATTTCACATTGTGCTAAAGTTCTATTCAAAGTCCTACCACCTGTCAGTATACTAGTCATTAGGCTGAGGTCAGTACTTCAACTGACTAGGTTGGATCTTCAACTGACTAGGTTGAAGTACTGACCTCGCAGCGGAAGGGCTTGTATCCGCAGGTGTAGCTCTCTCCTCGGGCCAGACGCGGGTGGCTCTGGCCACTGCTGCAGTACACACAGGAGCCACCGGAGTCTGGGTGCTTCTCCTTCATGTGGGCCTCCAGGGTCTGCTGGTACTTGTAATGCCAGTTGCACTTGGGACACTTGAGTGTCTTGCATGAGTTGCGCGAGTGCATCATGGTCATGTGTCCGCCCAGGGACCGCGAGGAGCCCAGGACGGTGTCGCATTTGGGGCATTCCACCCCACTTCCTCCAGGCCCGTGGTTCTGAGGGCACTCACTGCCACCGCCCATTTCACAGGACCCCCCTGGGTGGGGGTGTGGGTGAGAGTGGGAGTGGGCTGAGGGGTGGAGGTGGTGGTGGTGATGGTGCAGGTGGTGATGGTGCAGAAGGGCTCCGCTGTCCTCCTCTCCCTCTGCCGGGCAATCATTTGGTTCAGGAGCTGTGGCACTATCTCGATTGGCACTTTCGTCGGCGGAGGCGTTGGAGGCCAGAGGTGAGGAGGTGCCCGCGGCGACGTCCTCGCTCCCTCTGTTGGCTGCAGCCGCCATCGCCATGGGGACAGTGGGCCCCTGGCAGTTAAAGCTCAGAGGGAGCTCCGAGGTCCTCCCCCCACCGTCTGCCACCGAGCCCTCTTCCCTGACAGAGGAAGAAGAAGTGGAAGCTGGGGCTTTGCTGTTGAGGGTGGGGCTGGCTGCAGATGGGCAGGCAGTAGGCTGGAGAGCGCTACTAGGTATTAATAAAGGAGATTTGGAAATGCTTTGGTTTGAGACAGCCGGTTTCCCCACTTCTCCGCCACCACTGCTACTGTTACCAACACAGGCCAGCGCAGTTCCTTCTTCCTCCACCTCGTCTTCCTCTAATAACAGTTCCTCCTCTTCCTCCGAGCCCCCCTCCTGGCTAGCCAAGCGTACCTTGCCTTCTCGCCCCTCCTTGTCCCCGTGCTCCCGCCTGCGGATCCCCTCTTTCCCAGCAGGCCCCTCTGTTCTCCCTCCCTGCTTGGGCAGGGTGATGGAGTCTTTGGCAGGGCCTGGGGTTGAGGTAAGAGCAGGTGCTTTGGGGTTGCCCAGCCCCCCCAGAGAGAGGAGGGAGCCTTGCTGCTGCTGGAGGCCAGAGGAGTCAGAGTCTTTGTTCAGGAGTGCCTCGCAGCCCCCACTGCTGCTCCCTGCTTCCAGGTGGACCCCACTGAACGTGCCATAGAAGCTCTGGCCAGAGTTCATGGGGACCATGGTGGAGGGTGCCGGCATAGGAGAGCTCTTGTTTTTTGGTTCCAGGAAGCTGATGAGGGGCTCTTTGTCCTTCCCGATGCCCTGGATGATGGCAGATGCCTTATTGTCCCCCAGCAGCCGCCTCTCGTCCTCACACAGGGTCATGCGGTGGTCGTGGACGGCATGAGTGGCGAAAGACCGCGGGTAGCCGAAGGACAGTTTGCAGAGAAAACACATGAGGATGGGCTTTCCCTTGCCATAGAGGGCCAGCCCATCAAATTTGGAGAAATCCACGTTGTTGGGAACATCTTTGGATACGCAGGACTTCTTGGCAGACCCGTCGCTGTTCAGGTAATCCTTGTTGCTTTTGTGCCGCACATCGAAGACGCGGAAACTGTGCAGGACAGGACTGAGGCCTGCCAGGGTGGAGGTATTGGGGAAACCTTGGTCTGAGGAACCAAACCACTTCCCGAACGACGAGGCTATGTGGAACGTGTTGATGATCTGAGGGTACACCGAGGATGAGGTCCCAGCAGGTTCCCCCGGCTTCCCCGCCACGGGGAGAGAGTTTGTGGGGAGCAGGCCGGGCACTGCACCCCCTCCGCTTTGGATCAGCTGGCTGAGACTCTCAACAATGTAGGCCGAGCCGTCCGGCTGGTAGACTATCTCCCCAGCCAGGTTCTCCACATCACTGCTCTCCTCTCCTTCCTCCTCCTCTCCTTCCTCACTCCCGCTCTCTGCCACACCCCTTTGTCGGTTAGGCTGCTGGCGTAGCAGCGTGGGCATGCCCCCTCCTCCAGGAGCTATGGGTACTCCGGGGAAGGGCTGCAGACTTGGGAAACAGCTGTCGATCTCCATCTCATCCAAGTCCTCCAATTCTTCTTCTTCCTCTCCGCAGCTCACTCCCTCCTGCTCCTCGTTGAGCTCCTCTCTTCTGGGGTGCAGCTGGCCTGAGGTGGAGCTGTCGCTGTGGGCCAGGGGTGGGGTCCGGGTGGGATGCTGCTGCTGCTGTGGCTCTCTCACAGAGGGGTAGGGTGCAGAGAGAGACAGGGGCTCCAGGGAAGAGGGCTGGCTGCTGGGAGGGACCTGCGAGTTAGAGTGATCGTTCCAGGTCTGCAGAGGGTAATGCTGCTGCTGCTGTTGCTGGGAGGTGGTGGAGGAGCCGAGCCCATCGTCTGTCCCAGAAACCACGGGAGACTCACAGCTGTCCATGCTGATGCCTACATGAGGTGTTCATCGCATCCAGGCCTGAAGACACAGAGAGAGAAGAGAGAGAGATTGGTAAGAGACTCTAATGGTAATGAATATATGAAAGGACCATGGTTATCAACAAGGACACATATGCACTCTCTCTTCCTAAGCTTGTATAAACTCCTTTCATAAACATAACCCATAGCATTGTTCTCATCCTAAGTACTTCCATATTTTCCCCTCCCCTAATGCACTCTTCACGTAAAGGGGGATAAAAAGCACCTTCATCAAAGGAACATCTATCTATAGAACCCAGGTGAGAAGAACACATTTAATGTATAGTGCATCGGGTGAGAGCCAAAAGTGTGAGATCTAATTAGGTAAATGACAGAGTGCTCATTATGCTAGATTAGGTACTTAAACACAATACCTGAGACGAGCACTAATAAGTCGTCCCACGATTCATCTTCCTGCCATATCAGGAAGTTACCATCTTTTATCTTCACCTTCCAAACAACACCCCTAATCTTACATTCTCCAAATCCTACATCCGTTTTTAATTAACTTCCAGTCAGAAAGAGGGAGAAACAGGCCTAACTTAATGGATAAAATAGATTCACTGTGCGATAATTAGACACAGAGAAACCACCCATCAGGACATGATACATTTACATAACTAGAGAAGAAGTGAAGGGTACTACTGATAACTTCACAGCCATTTTACAGCCCTCTCCCTTCCTACTGAAATAAGAGAAATCATGCATAGAAAAACACATCACCCACTCCTCTCTCGTTGAGTGCACACAACGCAGTATGCAACGCAGGTAATTACTTGTATCCTCGCATACACACTCTCTCAAAGAGGAGGAGAGAAAAAAAGGCAATGTTTTCAGTAAAGCCCAAAATACACCAGCTGGGTTGGGTCTGAAATGCAGCTGTGTTTAGATCTGGCATCCACCTCCTCGGTCAGCCTGGTTTCAAACACTCCAGCCATCCTCTGCCTCTGAAAGAATAAATGTGAGCTGTGCTTTCAGGAGCTGGCCATGCCCTGAGCACCAGTGGCCCAGCAATACACAGGCCGCAATTTAGAGTGGCGAGGAGATAAAATGATAGCGTGAGATACTGCTGAGCTAATAATTGTATTAAAGGGATGCAGGCAGCATTGATTAAAGGGGGGAGACCGGGCTGAAACCAATAACTCTGGCCTGCCCTTTAACCCAGCCAGTACTGAATATTACATGAGCAAAGTTTCCCGGCACCATGCTCAGCCCAGCCGCCATGTCCCGGCTGATTAGCACATTCGCTGCCGCCACTTGATATATTTACTTATTTACTTACTTAGGGATGCAAATTCTAGCTGTGATCAGACAGTGTGTCTCCACCCCCACCCCCTACCATATTAACTAGAGAGGGCTGGCCCACACTGGAGAGATTGATCATGTCTGCCTCGCTCTTCATTAATGTCTGATAGAAAATACCCCCCACTCCATATGCACTTATGCTACTCAAACAACGGGCCGAGTCTTTTAACACGCACCTTCATATTTTGACTGGATTTGCTAATTATGACCGTCTGCCCTGACTGGAGGAGTGAATTCTAGTCAGGTGTAATGAAGCCAAGGCGGGTGTAGTAGTTGCAGGATCTTCCACTGAAAACAGTGAAGGTAGGCAACCATTTGGTGTCAGCCCATGTCCACCTGCTTTCATTGTTTGTACTCCACACAGACAGAGCCACACTGATGACCTCTCTGTTGCTTTGCATTCAGAATGAAAGATAATAGGCTTATTAAGAGGATTACTTGATCCAGGCAGACATGATTTGCAGCTGGCTGCCATATTGAGAGAGGGGATAGTAACCTGGTGGACTGAGGTAAACGAAACCACAGCGAATAATTTTTTTTTTCTCCAAAAAAATCCATGCCTAACAGACAAATAAAATAACTAATTAATTCATTAAACAAAGGACACCTGGATCATATTTTGCAGCTAACCACAAAAAAAGGAACAAACTTTCCTGTGGATGATTTGTCTAATGAGAAGAAGTAGCAATGAGATGAGCACCCATCCTGTCTGAACATGGATCTCCTTCACACCTTTTCCTGTAATCTGTTGTTCCATCAGCCCCTCCTCCAGATTCCACTGCCTGTCCTGACCATGCCCCGAACACTGTGCCCACATCACTGCCTGCTACATGGGGCGCCTAGCTAGCCCACAGAGGGGTGGGGTGGAAAAACACACAGCACACCAGCCTAAACTACTACTTTACATCCCTCATTCACTACATTTCTCCAGTCCTTTGTCCAATATCCCTCTATGGCTCCCGGAGTTTAAACAGCGGTGCTAGCATGTAGCTACGGTATAACTGTATGTGTGTGCACTATGCATCTATTAGCATCACGCCCTTGTAATGTGTCTAAAGCAATTAGAGTGGGAGAGGAGAGGAGGATGACCCCTGGCCAGTGATGGAGGCTGAGCCGTGGCCTAAGCCAGCTCAGCGTGTCCACTGCTTACTAGAAAACAGGATTGCTCTTTAAAATCAAGATGGTCTAATTCAATAACCTGTGGTGGTTACTGATGTGCAATGGGATTGTCTGGAGTCGGAGAGTCGCAGATGGGCCGGCTGATACAAAGCTATCTCCCTGTTTGTCTTCAGGAGGTCTGCTCGCTAAGCGACACCTGTTTAGAGCAGGAAAAGCTTGAATCTTTCAAAGGCACTAAATGAGGGAGATGGACAGACAGACAGGAGCACTGGAAGGGCAAAGAGGGAAGTATGGGGCAAAGTGTCTCTGTGCTGTAATAACCACACATTAAAAGGATGAATCATGCCAGTAAAGGTAGTACTTCCTGCAGTATGTTAACATTAACACCCAAGGTTAGGTACTGTACTATGCAAATGACTTGGACTTTTCCTTTGCATATTGGTATCTGAGCTGCTGCTAAAGGAAAACAACAGGATTCCTGCCATGGCCTGTGCTTTCCAACCCTGACCTTGTCCCCTCCGCCCCCCTCTCACTCTCTCTGTCTCTCTCCCTCCCTCACCGGGCCCACTGGGCTGAGAGACAAACAATAAGCAGCCAAAACAAGCCTCAACTCACAATAAGAGATAATCAGAGGGAAGAAAAGCATGGATTCCTGGACTCTGGGAGAAAGGGAGGGAGGTTGCATGCCCATACACACTACACAGGGCCTGGCCATAGGGGGCAGTCCTCCCACCCATCCTCACACCTCTTCTACAGAAGTCAAATGCCAGACCCTCTTTTCTCCTGTCTCTGACTTAGAGGCATAAAAAGCATTATGTTCTCCTCCCCCACCTTAACAGAGCAGATAAGGTTGAGCCTATTGAAAGGGCCCAGGTCCTAATGAACCCTGTCAGAGAGTGGGTCTGGTTGTCATTTTGCAGGGATGGAAAATGAGATAAGTTTTTATTTATGGGCCCTTTCATTATGTGGGATTTACCGGCCAAGCCAGGGAGGAATTAAAGGCTAAGGATCCATCTGATTATAAGCATGCACAATCACCTGCCTGGGGGCCAGGCCTCCAGAGGACCATGGAGAACCAGGGTCTCCTGGGGAATTAACTCTGGCCCAGCCCCAGCTGAGAACACCCCCATCGGGCTTGGACCTGAACCCCACCTTACCCCCCTCCATTTACACCTAGACCACAGCCTTTCTAGCTGAGGGGAGACCTTTAAAAATAGAAATAGCTCCCCCTTCATTCACCCCATGAACCCCCCAAAAAGCCACTACACCCCCCCCCCCCCCCCCCCCCCCCACCACCTTTAGAAGGGCTGTCTGTGTTCGAGTCTGAGCCATCTCACAGAGCCTCGGCCTGGCCAGCCACCGCAGGGTATGGGTGCTTATTGGAAAATCAATGGTGTAAATGCTAAGCAAGTTACAGGAAAATGTGGGAAGGAAGGCTTCTTATTGATAAATCAGGGAGGGCCTTTGATGTTGCACAGGGGACGTGCTTATCGATGGGGGAACCATTGTAGTCCTCAGGCAGAATGAACAGGGGGATCTTCTCCAAGGCTTGCCCCAATTAATCAACAATGAAATGTATGCATACATCTCACTTTTTACCTTAAGTACATGTTAATGCCCAACATAAGGCCCCTGTATTACCCTTATCCCTAAGCCTTAGATGGTGGGATCTTCCTAAGGGACTGCATTGAGGCACAGGCTGCTTCTCTCCTTCTCGCCGCCTCGGCCTTACACCGGCTGTCCCTGTCACCCCCAGACCAATTTTCTCCACTATATACAGTACTAACATCTAGGCCAATTAGTTTTTACACAATTAACAAAATATGTTACAGTGCTAATTAAGTATGATTCCTAACACAGTACATCAAAGTGTTTCAAATCAGGCCAGTGTTTGTCTTTTCTCTGTGTACTGTAAACTTCCTCCCTCTCCTCCTCCCTCTCCTCCTCCTCTCTGTGAGTGTATAACACAGACACAAGGATGCTCCAGTGCTGCTCCTACTTCAGGAGGCAAAAAGTCACCTCAGGTCGATGGCACTCAGTCTGTAAACAGGGCTTCCCGTAAAATCAATGATCTTCAGTTGGAGCTATCAGTCTGTGGAACAGAAATAGCCGTGTCTGTGTCAAGACCGAGGCTGAGGCAAGGGCTCTGGCTGGGTAGGACAGAGGGGAGTATAGTGGTGTGTGAGGAGGGGGGGGGGGGGGGGGTCAGTGTAGTGTGGCTGGGAGTACTGTACATCAAGCAGCTGATAGCAGGGCTATCTGAAGCATGCTTCATCTGGCATGCCACAACCACTACACCTTCAGGTCCCAGGCTCTGAGGAGAGGATGTGGGCCAAACTACAATTCCCAGCATGTATCACTGCAGTTACAAAACATTTCCTGCCCAAATTCTGGAATGAGATGAAGATTGGGTCAAAAATGGCCCTGCTGACTACTATATGGCACAGTAAAGCACCCTGGAGGTGTACTGGTGTACTGCAGGCCATTCTGTATCACAGCATTAATGCCTGTTACCATTCAGCTCTTACACTGCTTTTCTTTGGCCAGAGAAAGTATGAACAAATTGATTTTGTAGTATCAATTGCCTCCTTTGTTCATGGACTTGAAATAGAACCTTGAAAATGCTGTTATCGTTTACGCAACATAATCAGATTCTCTTAATCCATTCCGTGTTGCACAACAGAGGTGAACTGATTTGAACAAAGTGGCAGGGCTGTGATATAGCTACTGACAGTCTGAACAACCGCACCAATCAGAGAGCAGGTAGGTTCAAAGCCTTCCAGAACGGATTGGAACGTGGCGGCAGAGTGTCTCCTCACTTTTGGAGGGTGCGATGGAAACAGTGTGGTGTGTAATTAGAAGTAGTTCATTAGCTGTGGGTTAATTACTCAGTAGTGGAGAAAGAGCTGGTGGGGTGGCAAAGCGAAGGGAAGCAGCGAACACACAGCAGGAAGCTCCCAGTCTCCCGCCAATTAGCAGGCAGCATGGGGGGGCCGTTGAGCTGTGGCAGACTGGGAGTACAAATGAGAGAAACCTCACATCATCTCACTCACACCACAGAGAGGGAGAGGGGGAGCAGACTGAATACATTCAGATTAGAAATGCATACTGTTAGACATTGGTTTTCCTCACTGTGTTGTTTTTGTTAAGCGATCCGTTTGCACAAAAGCCACTCTTCTGTTTTAACATTGTATGCAATCACAGTCATCTTTACTTGATCTGTGACCTTGGACTCCAGATTACGGAGGAGCATGCGAGTTTCTGCAAAGTGTCAGGTAAAAAATGAAACAGAGAAGACACTGTTTTAATAACTACAAAAATAACTTCTTGTTGCAGCAGCCGCGAGCTATCTTTCCTTTTTAACAAACCATAGTGGATGTTGGCGCTGTGTTATTTCCATGCGCTGTCCCCAGTGGTTCGTTTTGTGTTCAGTAAATGCATAAATTATCTCTGGGATAAAGGTATTGATGTATAATCAGAGATGGGCGATCATGCTCACACCGCAAAAACCTACGTTGGCCCCCAGGCAACCTGCTGCACAGAGCAGGCACAGCATGCGCCACAACACAGCAGGGGTTGTCCTGAGTTAGCAGGAGCATGTGTGTGTGTGTGTGTGTGTGTGTGTGTGTGTGTGTGTGTGTGTGTGTGTGTGTGTGTGTGTGTGTGTGTGTGTAGGCCCTCCTTTACCTGCTAACAGGCTCACAAACACCAGGCTGATCAGTTAATTACACGTCCAGCCTCTCTGCCCGAGTTCAGACAGACAAGCAGGCTAAGTTGACTGATTAGTGATGGTCTTGTATAAAAAGTACTCCTATTCCGTAGCATGCTGTGAACATTTTCTCACAGGGCTGAGTGTAAAATGCACAGGGACACAGGGGGCATTCCAGAGCCCAGTGGAAAGGTTAGTCTGGCACTAATCAATCAGACAACATCATGACTATCCATTCCTACCAATTCCTACCCATTCCTGCCCATTCCTGCCCATTCCTACCCATTCCTGCCCATTCCTACCCATTCCTGCCCATTCCTACCCATTCCTACCCATTCCTGCCCATTCCTACCCATTCCTGCCCATTCCTGCCCATTCCTACCCATTCCTGCCCATTCCTACCCATTCCTACCCATTCCTACCCATTCCTGCCCATTCCTACCCATTCCTACCCATTCCTACCCATTCCTGCCCATTCCTACCCATTCCTACCCATTCCTACCCATTCCTGCCCATTCCTACCCATTCCTACCCATTCCTACCCATTCTTGCCCATTCCTGCCCATTCCTACCCATTCCTACCCATTCCTACCCATTCCTGGGAAGATCAGCTTAGAAGAGACTCCCAGAGAGAGAGAGAGCGAGAGAGATAAGACAACTCCCTAGTCCAAGCTTCCTCCACTCCCCACTCACAGACCCACTCACCTTTCCAACCAAAGGTCAAAGGTCAGCGGGGAACGGGGAGATGTTTCTGATCAAAGTCTGCCAGGCCTTTTATTCATTTCCACTAATTATCAAATCTCCCCCTGTTTATATATGAGGGAAGCAGGCGTTCTCTCCAGAGAGGATGGAAGTTAAATGGGCAAACTACAGGGCTTTTGGAGCATTCAACTTCTCTGTTTTCACTCAGTCCATTTCATTTGGTTGCAACAGGATGAGGGTGGAATGGGGGGAAAGAGGACTGACCGCGAGAAGCTCAGGACTGTTTTAGTGTTATAGGCGCTTAGATGCTTGTAAATGATAGGCAGCAGTATAGAGCAGGACTGAATGGAATGAGAGAGGATCCCACATAGTTGTTCTATGAGGTGAGACGCTGGTCTGAGGGTGTCTTTACATGCTAAACAGTCATAGCTGCAGAAAACAGAAAAACTGTATTGTAAAGAAAAACTGATGCTCAACTAGATGACATTTTGTTGTAGTCCCCCCCCCCACCCACCCACCCACCCCACCCCACCCCACCACACACACACACACACACACACACACACACACACACACACACACACACACACACACACACACACACACACACACACACATTTTTCCTGCAGACCTGCAGTAAAGGCAAGCCGACCGCAAACACGGTTGTTAAGATGATCAATACCATTGAAATATTAAACCTTAAGAAGCCGCATTATTGATTGGGAGGCCGATGATAAAACTGTTTATTATCATAATCGCAAGGCTCTATGTAAACGTTTTGGAGAGGACTTCAGCTGTCCAGCTTCTGGAGACTGGGACTAGACTTCTTGACCCCCACTACCCCCCAGGCCCCTAGCCCCCTCTACCTCCCAGCCAGCTCCCCTGTCCTGTACGGCCCATCCTAAACCCCAGGGATTGAGGGGATAGGGGCGGACAAGGAAAAGTCATTACCACACTACTTCTCGTTCCATTAAGGACGGCTGGGTGAAAGTCTGATCAGCATACCCAGCCTCTGTTGACAGGGACAGCTCCTGTCCTTCCTCCTCCATCACCCTTACAGCCAACAGTGGCCCAGGCTGGGAGGTCGGTTATTCTGGGCTGTGGCGTGACAGATCCCTAACGGCACCAGGAGCCAGGCTAGCCTAGCCTAGCCTCCAGTGTGACTGAGGCAGGACACAGGCAGCCAGGCCCCACACTGGGGATCAGGGCCTGACAGACAGAGGGGGACAGGGATAACGCGCCTCTAATCCTGGGCCGCTCCATGTAATCTGGAAAACAAATACCTTTGTAATGACCCAGGCCTGCACCTGGTAAAACACAGGGATCGCTGGCACCTGGAATTAGACAAATATTCTCAGAAGAGCATTCTTAAAAAAACACACTCCCTTTCTGGAACACCCTGAAGGGGCACGGAACACACGCCAACACATCCATGTACACACACACACACACACACACACACACACACACACACACACACACACACACACACACACACACACACACACACACACACACACACACACACACACACACACACACACACACACACACACACTAACACAGGTATGGACTGTTGAGGGGCTTTGAGCAAAACTTTTGGGCAAGGCCTCATACCTTTTAGTATATTACATAGACACAAGTGGTTAAGCTGTGACAATAAGCCAGCTGTATGAAGGCCAGAGAAGCTCAGATCTGGTCCACCCACAGGGGTATTTAGGGATATCAGGGGGACAATGAAGGAGGGAGCTGGAGGGTTACATAGAGCTTCCAGGCCTAGCAGACAATGGCTGAAGCAGTGCCACCAGACAATGGCTGAAGCAGTGCCACCAGACAGACTGGGGGTTCGGGTTAGGCCCAGTGTTTTGTTAAGAGTTTAAACCTGAGGAGGGTGATAAGATAACCCTTTAGATGGCATGTGAAGGCAAAATGACCAAGAAACCTGAGTGGGTGACAGCTGTCTGGGGGTGAGAGCTGAGACCCGGACCTAACGTGCGTAGAATGATGTCTAAGGAATGGACACTTAAACTACGATCTCTTTCCACACATCAGAATGAAACATGGGCTGGGGCATATGAGCCTACATACATAGACACGTAGTCATGCACCCTAGCACTGACACACACACACACACACACACACACACACACACACACACACACACACACACACACACACACACACACACACACACACACACACACACACACACACACACACACATACACGCACATACACACACAGAGAAAGCAGAGTAGGGATTAGAGGGTGTCCCAGTGAAACCATTCTGTGGAAATGATTTCTTTGCAGAAAAAAGGCATGAAAGCCAATGGTGACCCAGGCTCTAATTCTAGAGCGGGATATCCTGGATAAATAATTACAGGGTTCCTTTGAAGACCCTGCACAGCCTCTCCATTCACTCTCCACTACACATTTGCTAAAGTCATTAATGACAAAGATTTGGAAAGAAAAAACGAAAATCTTTCTGGTACACAAATACTTATTTTATGAGGCCAGGCCTGAATTCCTGTCTGCTTAGTTGAAGCTCTTATGCTGGGAAAGAGCTGTGCTCGTTTTAAACAATAAACCTCGAGGGAGAACTAATTTCTGCAGCTTTCCCCTCTTTTAAAGAATTATGGAGCGTCAAATAAAGTTAAAGGAATAATGTGTCCTGTGCTTAAATAGAAGGAAGCGAAGGAGGAGTGTTGGGACACTCAACGTCCGGGCATTTGTCGAAAACAAAGACGAGAGAACAGACACAGAGTTAGCCAGAAATGTGAAGGCCGCTCCATTTTGAAAGAATAACTCAGGAGTGGGAGTTGGCTGGGACTGCCAGGGAGAATTAAAGAGATGCACTAGTGATCCCACTGGCACGTAATGCCTGGCTATTCTCATACAACACTGGACTAGAGCTCC
Organism: Salvelinus namaycush; assembly: GCF_016432855.1. NCBI lineage: Eukaryota > Metazoa > Chordata > Actinopteri > Salmoniformes > Salmonidae > Salvelinus > Salvelinus namaycush. The sequence goes on along the minus strand of NC_052336.1, from coordinate 16,537,643 downwards.
AATTAGGTACCCGTGCTCACACTTAGTGACAGGCTATTTTTACATGGAGCTATGCAGCTTCTCAGGCTAGTGAGGCTACCCAGCCTCATTCTCACTGGAGACATAAATAAAGAGGAGATGACAGCTGAAATTACAGTCGTCATATCCGGATCCCTTTCATTTTCATCTGCCATTTCTTGTCTAGTTCCATTTAAATGAGGAATGTCAGGGGAGGGAGGATACAGCAGTTGGAACAATGAGATGTGCATTGGGACTATATGTCTCTGGAGAGTCAAGGCCATTCAGCACCTGTCTACCTACAGATGGTACACGTCATCGTTAACAGTGGGGCGGTTTATACACAGAACACTCATAAATCATATCTTGATGCAATCATGGTGTTAGAAAAGGTTCAGAACCTGCCCCACGGTCTACAAGGACAGAAGCCACGGTAAACCTTGAGAGGTGACGCGCATTCCTTCAGAGCAGAGCAGCGATGAGGAACTGTCAACAGAGGACGAGGGAAGAAAAACACAAAGAGAAAACAAGTTGTTAAGTGTGTAACAAGGTTGCCTGGAGGCCGGCGCTGAAAGAAGCCTCGGCGCTCTGCGTTCAGGAGTGTTAGAACATCAAACTACATTTCAGTCTTCACGGAAAACGGCAGCTATGCGAAAACAATTCAAGGAGTAAAGCAGAACTGAACTCATTCACAAGCGTTCCTAGTGTAACCATACCAAACCATGTAGCGGGATTGTGTTGAAGATGGCTGAGGAGCGGTGAGATTCCCAGACAGACAGGGCCAGCAGCCCACTGCAGTCCAGGCCAGGCCAGAGCTGAACCCCAGACCTCCTGAGGGACCTGACTCACTATACCCAGGGTGGGAACAACTGACTGCCAACAGCAGAGACAGAATGACCCGCTCATAAAACGAAACACTAAACAATGGACCAGTCTCATCTGGCTAATGTCCTAACGGCCTGGGATGCCTGTTCTGCTCTGGTCTGGTCTGGTCCTGGGGTAATATCCATCTATGTATCAGGACCAGAGGAGAACGGACCCCTGGGACTGCTACTTGAGCTGGGAGGGAGGAAGAGAGGGAGAGGGAGAGAGCGAGGGCGTCTCTCAGTAGTGATCCCTCTAGCAGGGAGACAGTGGGGGGTGAGAAGGGGTGAGGAGGACACCACAGGGCTCTGATAGGCGGCCGGGGGGAAAGCCGACACCGCACTGAAAAACATAAGACGATCAAAGTTGTTGGCACGTCAACTCTCACAGACAAGCCGGGCATTGTGATGGCTGCCAGGGCTCAGAGATTGATGCCTGGGCTGGAAATGCACTCACAGTCCCTCAGCCTCTCTGGGTGGGGAGAGAGAGAGAGAGAGAGAGAGAGAGAGAGAGAGAGAGAGAGAGAGAGAGAGAGAGAGAGAGAGAGAGAGACAGAGGGGTGGGGGGTTACAGAGAGCGAGAGAGAGAGGTGGGGGGTACAGAGAGAGAGGGGGGGGGACAGAGCGAGAGGGAGGAAATGGAGAGAGAGAGGGGGAGGGAAACAGAGATAGAGAGAGGAAACAGAGAGACAGGAAGAAAAACAGCCTGATATTGTAAGACGCATGACAAGTGTTTGTGAGTCCCCTCTTCCTCCTCTCCCTCTATTCGTTGGGCCTGATCTAGGCGGTGGGTGGAGTGACAACCAGCCAGGCAGGCCAAGCTGAGGGGCCGTGGACTGTGGCTGTGTTTGAGAAAGAGCAGAGTTCTGCCCCTAGTCTCCATACACACACTGTAGCCCTTGTTCCCCTTGGCTCTACCGCCTTAATGAAATGGCCACATGCCGTCCTCTCCTCTCGCTCTCCACCGCTCCCTGCACTGCCTGCCCACTGCAGCACCTGTTAGATATAAATCAGCCCTACTGAGCTGTATTTGGGAAGTGAGGCATTAAGCATGACACAACCTGTCAAAGTTCAGATCGTACCGACCGCAACATCTAGTTGAACCGCTGCGGAGCAGACCCGAACCAGAGACCGGGCCCTGCCTCTCTTATCTCCTGCCTTCCAGCACCACATGACATGCCTGCCACATCTGGCTCCCAGCTGGGCAGGCCGCCGAGCGCAGCTAGCCGAGCCGGGGAGAGGAGAGAAACACTACAGCACCCACGCTCCACAGGGAGAACTACAGCCCCAGCACCATCTTAGAACAGTCACTGGTCCTCCACCTATAGCCAATTCAATGCTCTTTATTTGTTCGTGGTTTGAGTCTTATCTCATTGATGAGGACTGTGGGCACAGTGCAGGATATTACTATTGCTCCCGAGTGACTGGCTTCTATTTCAGACAGGCTAGATAAAAGTGTGTGTGTGTGTTGTGTCTATGTGTGTGTCCTGCAGCCCTCTGCAGAGCTGAAGAATCTCAGTCACGTGTCAGCCTGGGGTTTGAAGGTCAAAGGCTGGAAGAGAACCCACACATTCCTCAGAGAACAGACACACATCTTCACTGAGCCGCTGTGGGTGCGTTTGTGTGTGTGTGTGTGTGTGTGTGTGTCCAACTAGCCTAGTTCTCCGCTCTCCAACCGTCTACCCCAGGACCTAGCAGTTAAATATTAACCAAAGATGTTTTCACTCTAAACTTCACATGCGGTGCAGGGGGTAAGCAGTTCAGATGGAGAGAGGGAGAGTGAGAAAGAGAAGGAGAGAGAGAGTAAAGAAAATATCATCTGCTAGGGATTTATTCCCCGGTTCCCTCAGAGAGGGGTGTATACTAAGATGTGGCTTGTTCTGTTTAGCTGGGAGCTACAGGGGAGGGTGGAGGGATGGGAGGAGAGCTGGGAGGGGAAAAGAGAGGAGAGAGGGAGCTGATGGACAGGGCCAGTAGGGGCCAAGGCTCAGCTCAGCCCTACTGTAATTTACATTGCTGAGTAATTAGCTGCAGGATCAGGGGCTACAAACCAATGAAAGATGCATCTCTCAGGGAGAGGGAGACATGGGGAGAGGCCTGAAGGCTTACTGTGCGTCTCGCTTTCTCGCGCTCTCTCTCATACACACACACACACACACACTCTTTCATCACCCGGGGTCTCTCAGATCACCCAGGGTCTCCCAGGGTCTCCCAGAGTCTTGCTCACAGGCCAGGAGGGACTTGAGTAACACTAACTCACCTATATTAAAGGAAACAACGAACATGTTTAGAACAAACAGACAAATTAGACCACACCCTCGCAGTTATCCCTGGCAGAGGGACACCAAGTAAAGTCAGAGAGAGAGAGAGACATACTGGCCCCATTCACCAAGCTCAGATAAACAGCTGTCCATCAACCCAAACCAGCTGATGGAACAGCCCCCAGGGAAACAGGATCAGGTTGGAGTAAGCCATAGCTAGGCTAACTGTAGCGCTGCTCTAGCTAGGCTAACTCTATCTGTGGGGGTTGGTGACTGTTGGTTCTGTTACCAAACAGGCTCACTCACTCACTCACTCACTCACTCACTCACTCACTCACTCACTCACTCACTCACTCACTCACTCACTCACTCACTCACTCACTCACTCACTCACTCACTCACTCACTCACTCACTCACTCACTCACTCACTCACTCACTCACTCACTCACTCACTCACTCACTCATTCACTCACTCATTCACTCACTCCAGGTGGGGGTGGCTGTTTTGTGTACATGCAGGCAGTTTGGCTGAAGTTCTTCTTTATTGTGCGGCCAGAGTGAGAAAACTAAGGTGTTTGCAATGTTGACTTATCTCATATGTACATATGGGTACATGCACGCACACACGCACGCACACACACACACACACACACACACACACACACACACACACACACACACACACACACACACACACACACACACACACACACACACACACACACACACACACACACACACACACACACACACACACACACACACACACACAATTACGACAGAAGGAGATGGGCATCAGATCAGTGACCAGAGACGCCACACAGAAGTCCATGATACCAGCAGAGATAACCCATGCTCACTTACGAACAGCACGGAGGGAGTACGGCTAAAAACGAAACTAACACAAATACCACAGAGTACTGACTACTGTTACTCACATAACTCCCCATGTAAGAAATGCAGGGCAGAAACTGGGGGGAATGTGCATGGCTCAGAAGCAGTAGAATCAGCACTGCCTAGTGGACCTTGAAAACGGCGCATTTAATACACGTTTAATTAATGATGTCATTGTTTTGACATTGAAAGAGCATGCCGGCTAACAAGATAAACAAGCTCTAGCACTGGGGAGAGTGCTATCTGAATACTAAAGGAAACACCAGGCTGAGAGATCACAACCAAAGCACTCTGAATCTTAACCCCGGGCCTGTGGACTGCTCTACTCAATCCCCCATACGATGAGATAATATGTTACAGAGGAGAGCAGAGGAGAGCACAGCTGCCAGGTCTCCACTACTCACACTGTGTGTGTGTGTGTGTGTGTGTGTGTGTGTGTGTGTGTGTGTGTGTGTGTGTGTGTGTGTGTGTGTGTGTGTGTGTGTGTGTGTGTGTGTGTGTGTAGTCAGGGAGAGCAGCCAGATATAGTGCCATATTGTGAATGAAATCCCTCTCTGGAGCTGTGAGTTTCCACTCAGGCAGGAGTGCCAGTGTACTGGGCATAGGCAGGAGACACTACAACTGCCAGCAAGAAACTGGCAAGGGGCCACAAGTATGCACATACAATACAGTGCTACCACACACACACACACACACACACACACACACACACACACACACACACACACACACACACACACACACACACACACACACACACACACACACACACACACACACACACACACACACACACACACACACACACACAAAAAACAGTGACAAATATACACATACAGAGTGTACAAAACATTAGGAACGCCTTCCTAATATTGAGTTGAACCCCCTTTTGCCCTCAGAACCACCTCAATTCGTCGGGCATTAACTCTACAAGGTGTTGAAAGCATTCTACAGGGATGCTGGCTTCGCACAGTTGTGTCAAGTTGGCTGGATGTCCTTTGGGTGGTGGACCATTCTTGATACACACAGGAAACTGTTGAGCATGAAAAAACCCAGCATCGTTGCAGTTCTTGACACAAACTGGTACGCCTGGCTGCTACTACCATACCCTGTTCAAAAGCACTTCAATCTTTTGTCTTGCCCATTCACCCTCTGAATTGGCACACAAACACAATCCATGTCTCAATTGTCTCAAGGCTTAAAAATCCTTCTTTAACCTGTCTCCTCCCTTTCATCTACACTGATTGAAGTGAATTTAACAGGTGGCATCAATAAGGGATCATAGCCTTCACCTAGATTCACCTGGTCAGTCTATGTCATGGAAAGAGCAGGTGTTCCTCATATTTTGTACACTCAGTGTACATAGTCACAGAGGTGAAAAGTACTGCAAGGCCAACTGTCTTGCCCTAGAAGTTCAAGTTGAGGCTCACAACAAATTACAACTTGACAGCTTAAATTACCCAGAGTTCATTTTTTCTTCCAATGTATGTGCGTGTTGGGGTTTGTCGATGGGACCTGCAGCGTGATTCATGTTCGGTTACCGGTATTTACATCTCCACCATTATCTCTACACAATATACACAGGAACAGAGAACATTCTTTCTCCTGCCGTGCTGTTAAGAACATCACCCCCACCCACACCCCCGCTCTCTAGTAGGACGTTCAGCTCCATCCCTGACAGATGCCCTAATATTAGAGCTGTGAGGGGGGAGGGCAAGGGGGAGGGGGGCAGTGTAAGATGAGAGGGTGACTAATTGGCACAGGACCTGTAATTGGGGATTCCTAATTGGACTAGACTCTATAATGCCAGGTGCACCTTTAGGGGGGTGGGGTGGCGGTTTGCCCTTTGACTGGCTATAGAGGGGTGGAGGGTTGAGGAGGGGTGAGGTCTGCACGTGGGGGGACAAAGAGTACTGCCACACTCAAGGCCCCAGTAGAAAAGAGCTAAGGAGTGGCGTGTGCCTCACGCTATTAGCCCCCTGAAACCACATGAAAGCCCCCGTACTGAGCCCTGTCACAACGACACACACACACCCACCCACGCCCAGTCTACCACCTACACACACACACTCAACGGCTACCAGCAGCAGCCTCGCTCCGCTTGCACTTTCTCAACACTCTACTGCTAGGAAAGAAAGCTCCAGCTCAACATTTTCCATTTCTCATGGTTCACATGTCCGGTCAATGTGATCAATGTGTTCATGGCTCACCTATCCAATACTACACCCCTCCCAATCAATGTAATGGGGGCTGAGTGTTAATTGGAACAGAGGGAGTGAGGGAGCGAGAGGGAGGGGAGAGGTGCTTTCTGCAGAGACATCAAAAACAATAGGCTCTTACAGAGAGCACCTTAATGCCTATTGCGTGCTTCTTTAATACGTTATGCTGTGGAGTTCTGTTCTTGTACTTTGAGAGAAAGATGTGTTGGGGAGTTGGAGGGTGTTCTGACACTCAGAGCACATAGGTTACACCTGTTTATCCTGCCACCACTATATGATTATTGGTAATTAGCACTTGATAGCGCTTGCAGTTGCGTTGCGTGGGCGTAGCAGCGGTGCATTCCCCTCTATGGGCAGGTATGTAGGGAGCGCCTGTAAAAAGCAAAACACCCTACCCTACCTCCTGACTCCTTCCTCCTGCCTGCTGTCTCAGGATCCAGGCTGGCCTCCACACAGACACACCACTCACACACACACTTCCCTGGCACAGCCATTACATTACAGGGAGCTGAGCCTCCATCACCCACTTTCATTCGGAGGCTCTGCCATCATATAACTTCTGTACCATCATCTGGAAACTGATGAAAACAATAGAAGACAACAATGTGCTCCTACACGATGATAGAGAAATCTCCTTAATGATCCAAATATAGCGGTCAGTAAATAGGCCTGGTCTATATATAGCCTGAAGTGGGATTGATAAAGGCTGATTATGGACAGAGGTGATTGTTCAACTCTCTGGGGCCTTCTGGACATTCCCATTGGGAAAAGCAGCAAAGCTGGATGACGCGCTTCAACAAGCAGAGCCTTTCCAGAACCCAGGCCCAGTTCTGAGGAAATCCCCCCTCTACAAATCTGTCTTTGAAGAGGACTAGAGGATCCACTTCAAACAGCCCCCTTCTCCGCTCGCCATCCCTGCCTCCCGTTTATCAGGGAGAATAAAACAGCTAAACATCTGCATTGCAAACAGGGGAGAGAGTAAGAGCCATGTTGCTGTTTGCAGGTACTGTAGAGGAGCTGGGATGTCTCTCAGATCGTTAAAATAAGACTCCGTTAGTCAAACATTTAAGCCTTCATCCTTCTCTCTCTCGACGTCCCTTTGATGGAAACCTTGGAAGCTGCCACTGAAGAAACTAACAAATACAACAAAGATAGTGAATAAAGGTAGAAAGAGAGAGAGGGGGGAGACATGGAGCAGAAACAACTGTTTACCAAGCTTGTTTAGTGCACGTTTTATCCTTCTGCTGTGCTTGTCTGGAGCCCCTTGATGAGGAGCAGGGACTGACAGCTAAAAGTATGGAGTTATAGCAGGAGAACCTGTCTGTCTGTCAGATAAGGGGTGAGACAAGGAAGGGGGAAAGGAGGGGGCTGTATGTAAGCAAGAGGAGCACCCCCTGTGCAGCCTCCCATCTTTCCTTGTATGTGGGGTGCGAGGTTAGCCACTATGGCCTCTACCTCCATAAAACTAGGCCTGCAGCTCATTTGCCTGTGGTTGAATGCAACAGCGAGGGAGTGGGGTTCAGTTCTACTGGGTGTAGTGAAGCCACAGTAAAGCTGTGCCTCTATACCCCATCTCGTCCATATTTCATGATAAATGGGCTTTTTAGCACCGTGGCTTGGTGTAAGGACTATAAATCTCCTTCACTAAGAGAGAGCCCCGGCCGTCTGCTTGACCATTAGGGCTGAGGTGAGGACGGGTGATGGAGATGTATTGATTATGCAGTGTTTTTGGTGTAATTTGGTGGAGATGAATGATCATTTTGTCCCTGGTCTCGATCCCTCTCCCATTCTGCTGACATGATGAACAGCGCCAGGTCATCTCTGGGGTCTAGAGGGTCTGGATTCAGGGCACATGGTCAGTCCTATGGCAGGGCGGCTCCGGCCAACCCCCAGCTTCTAAGCCTCTAAATTACCCAGCAGGCTGGCCTGACACAGGGAGAAGAGATGAGGAGTACGCAACATTAGCTGTCCACTCAGTCCAGCATCTGGCTGGGCAGGTCAACCCCTTCCCAATCAGGGATCAGGTCAAAGCCACATAACTCTTTAGCTAAGGTGAGGGTCACTGTGGCGCTGCGGCCAGGCCAGGGTTAACCAGAGGTCTCCGGCCACTGAGGTTCATGGCAATACAATAAAGCAATCAATCCTGCCACTGGACCCTGGTCAATAATATACTCCTGGGCCGCACGGGGTCACCACCTGTTCTCTGGTCTCTCCTTGGACTGTCCTGGCCTCTGGAGATGTGGTAGGGTTTCACTGTCACCCAGGGGTTGAGGAAGGGTGGGGTGGGGTGGGGGGGTGGGGGCTGCGGGGGTGCATTATCAAACCCTCAGCCTGCTCGGACACAGGTGCTATAAAGCATCTGATGCATTACATAGAGGGAGGTTGTCATTGGCTGGAGATGGGGCCAGTTTCTGTTTCATTATTGTAATGTGGCCTGACATAGTCAACCTTGCTGTCTTTCAGACAGAGGATGCCCATCCTGTCACAAATCTGGGATTTTCTCCACTCCCACTGACAAACATCTGATGATATAGCTAGCCTCTGTAGCTTTAGCAGACTGCTGCTGGCATCAGGCCATGGGCCAGTGGTGCTCTTTCCAGGCATCCTCAAAGACAAGAGGACAAAACACCCTTAAATGTTGTTTTATAACAGAGAGGTTTACATAGACAAAGCGAAAAGAGAGAGCGGTGCTAAAATGTGAAACGTTGTGTAATCGGACACCGCTCCCCAACGCCAGCCCAGCCACCCCCTCTCTCTATGAGGAAGTGCAGACGTGTGTTTTATCTATTTTACTTCAGAACACTGTCTTTCTTCCTGGCAGAACCTGACCAGATACACCGAGCCCCCAGACAAAGATATATAATTCCTCCCTCAACTAATCCACCTTTTTCTCTCCTTTCGAGGTTTAGAGGGACTCATCAGCAGCACTGTTTCACTTTTTCCCTCCCTCCCTCCCTCCCTCCCTCCCTCCCTCCCTCCCTCCCTCCCTCCCATGTTCACCATGAATGGAGTCAGACAGCATGGTCGTTGGCTGCCAGGATGAAGCAGCAGTTCATTCTTGGCTGCCCTCCCTCTCTTCTTAAAGGCAGGTATAGAGTTTCTAACAGCTCTGGCTGGCTTGATACAATGGAGACCTCAGAGGCGCAGGCCGAGATCCAAACAGGTGAACCAAACCAACCAGCCTCCCCACCCTGGACCTACACCCCCTTACACCCACCCCCACCACTGTACACCCCAACCCTTCTGTCCCATACAACCCCCATCTATCTCTGTCTCTGTCACTGTCTCTGTATGTCCTGACATTCACTGTGCTTCTCCCCTGTCTGCCAGAGAAATATAAAACTCCAGCCAGATAAGATCTGATCCAGGAACTAACTTGCTAATGAAACACTGTAGGTTCAGAGGCCAAACACCTCTCACATCCATTGTTTCTAGGTAGGTAAACATTTAGTCTAGAATATTGACATTGTTCAAATAGATTTCTTTGCATACTCATTCGCATCTCTGGTTTTGGCACCTTGACTTCCCCCCTTCTCCTTCCCCCTCTCCTCCCAGGTCTCTTCTCCTTTCCCCTCTCCTCCTTCCCCCCTTCTCCTTCCCCATCTCCTCCCAGGTCTCTTCTGCCAGCAACACGAGGCGTCATTAGGCAGCATAATCAGCATGCTGTTTGCATACATCTGCCTTATTTTATTGATCCCTCTTCATTCATTAAGATGCAGGGTATATAATTAAGGCCCCCCTGTCTCACCCCAGGGAAGGCTAATTCCACTGCATGCCAAGGGGATTTCAGCAGAGGGCACAAGTGGGCTTGTCACGACGGGCACAGGGCCAGTTCCAGTCCCAGTCCCATCCCTGCCTCCCCTCCGGCTGTCCACAGCCCCAGCCAACTCCCCTAACAAGGACAGCCTTTTCCTGGCCGTGTTAACTAAAAGGACAATTATCTGGAGAACAATGATGCTTTTCACAGGGCCTGTGTTGTCTTTAATGCACTGGATCTGGTTACAACAGCCAGCTTAAGCTAATTAAGGAATGCTATCTGTGGCCTCTCATTGCTTTTAATTAAGTAGGATTCATTTAAAAATGGGGACAAACAGAGTCACATGTTTTGTTTAGTTTTTCTGCTGTTCTCACCAGGTTTGGATTCTGTTGGGATTTTTTCTTTCCTTTTTGCTTTCTCTTTTCACTTGATAAAAACTGAAAACTGTGTAAGGGAAACTACAGTACCATTCAACACCATTCCATTTCAGATCAAATGAACCTCAGTAATTATGAACACAGAGAAATAATACAATACCCTATATGCGTATGTATAAATGTTTTATAAACACAGGCCCAGCCTCAGGCCCCACTCAGCCCCAACAGGGTAACAGGACACCTGGCCTGTCTGCCTGGCCTTTGTCCCTCTACAGTGGACTGTGTGGAGGGGTCCAGGCCCTTTCACCACCTTTCACCTCCTGACACAGCCTACTCACCGGCCCGGCCCCAGCTTCATCCACCTCCAGCATCAATAACACATTCCTATTAGGCCTGACTGAGTGCCGGGTAACTCTTTATTTCCTCTAAGACAGATCACTCTTTATTTTCTTAAAGACAGCTGACTTTTCAGGAGAGGCCTGTTAGTCACCAGTCACTCGCCACTGACTGACAACGTGGGGAAAGGTGAACGAGTGAGGGAATGTGAGGGAGGTAGAGTTGTGAGAGAGGTCTAGCAGGATTCTTCCATGGTCTTGAGCTCTGACTCTTTAAAGGGACTGACCCCTCTGAAGAGGTTAATTAAGATGACATCCAGGCCTTTTCAAAGGGCCAGCACAGCCTCTCTAAAGGGGACTCTTCACTGCAGACCAGGGTCTAACACTCTGTGATGGGAGACAGAGGACCTAACATGACGGACAGCTAGTGAGCCAACATTGAGCCACCTTAGGACTATAGGACTACACAGGGCGGGCTTCAGTGCATTAGCGCTAGCAGAATGTAAAGAGTGTGTGGTAGTTCACATTGGAGAGAGCAAACAAACACACACACACAGACACACCTGAGCAGAGAAATCTGGTTTGACAAGTATATGTCCATACATGCTAGCTAGGCATTGTACAGCAGGCTACAGCTGTTAATTGTGATTAATATGTAAACAAAAGCAGAGTTCAGTGAGAGGCCGGGTGTGTGTGTATTCTCAGAGCTGGGGTGGATCCGGATGGAGGTCACACACACACACACTTACAAAGATACACTCACACACCTCCCATAGCAGGTTCCAGGAAGGTTAGCTCCAGCCCAGCTCACTCTGTTCTTCAGTGAAAGACTAGATGGATGAAGAGCTTATGACTATGTATATTTATTACTTTTCCCTCTCACCCCCACAGCTCTCCAGACCCACTCAAAACACTCCAACCATTCACACAGCTTCTCATGGCCTGGCAGCACCTTAAACATGCTGCAAGTACCTGACTTCTTTCTCCACAACTACTAGGATCCATGTCACTGGAGTCCTCTGTGTCAAATCAAAAGTGAGTGTCATTTCCCATTTTCCCAGCTCTTAACTATGCTAAAGTTTTGAGCTCTACAAATCTTCAGATGAGCTGATGTGCAGCCATTTGGACCGTCCACTACCCATGATGCTGCTGGAGTGTTGTCTCCGCCTCGTGGCATCCTATGTCTGGGGTCACTGTGACCCCTGGTAGACTGCTCTTCTTATCAACGGCATCACCGCTCCCTTAGTTTTCCCTGCTTTTAGCCTCTAAACAAGAAAAATGTAGTGTTTTAAGTAATCCTAGTTGGTACAGGCCATAATTGATTGGGTAATCCTGGTTTAACATGCACTAAAGCCAGTGCTTAAGAATCTATTAAGAAAGCTAGCAGCTTAAAGAGGCAGGATCTATCTCACGTTGGCTGGTTGGGATGGATCTCACACAGCATGACAGCCCATGTTACTGTCCCGAGCCCAGAGGGTGGAGGCCGCGATGTGTCATTTTCATCCGACCCACATTTGGTGCCCAGTGGTTTAGTCCCTCTTGTTTGTTTGCCTACTCATGCCCGCTGCTTGCTCCTTTAATGTGCTAAAGACAATGTCAGGCTTTGCCCCCTGATCTCTGGCTAACTACAAATCCCTTCGTAAGAGGCCTTGCTCGTAAGAGGCCTTGCTCCTCCATTAATCTGGTGGCTGTTCCGGCCCTGCCTGGGCGCCGCCCCGTCTCCACAGACGTGACACCAAAAGGGCCCGTCAACTCGACATGACACACGCCACGCTGCCCGCTCATCACTGTGACAGCCCTGTCATAATCACCACAAATCTCCCCACATCAGCACGGAGAGGGAGAGGAGGAGGAGGAGGAGAGAGCAGAGCGGGAAAGAAAGAAAGAGGGAGGAGAGAGAGGTGGGGGAGGAAGATAGTGGACATAGGGGGATCAGTATGGGGGAGGCCCATCTCTTCCTGCTCCTCTGCCTGGCTCTGTGGCTGTGTGACACAGGAAGAGAGGGGCTCCCTGCTGTACTACACACACATGCTCAGAGCAGAGCTACACAGCCTCATCATGACCAGGAAGTGAACAGACTATCACTGTGAGTGGAAGCTTGGAGCCTGACCAGCCAGCTAGATAGACACCACAATGATACCACGGACACAAATGTGCCTGCATACACACACACACTACACTACACACTCTCTCTCAAATCCACATAGACACACACAAAGGAAAGAAGAGAAGGAGCATAATCCCCCCCCAAGACCTCTGCCCTAATGGGGCCCACTACTGTAATTACAAGGCACCGATTTGGGATCAGGCATTTAAGTAGCCAGCTAAAAGTGCCCAGAAAACAAAAAGCTCTGTAATTATCATCTGCCTCCTCTCTCCCCTGTGCAACTTTGGTTACCTGTCATGCTGCCGTTTTGTCAGGACCCCGTTGTTTCCCGGATTCTCCCTAATCCGTGGCTGGAAGCGGCACTGGCAGAGCGCCTGCCTGTGCGAGATGTGGGGGCGAGTGACGACACGGAACACAAAGATAGCAGAAACCTGAGTCCTCACAGCCCCACAAGCACATGAATGCATTTATTTTACAAGAGGAGGGAGGAGGAGGGTGGGTTCAGTTTGCACTACACAAAAGATCCATTGTGCAGTGAAACTTTATATACATATTAGAAACTCGAAACCCATAGCCTCGGCGCGCAGGATTCTTGTAAATGTGAACAAGATAACATTACCTACCATTATTTTCCTCAGAAAAAAAAGAGGCTTCAATCCTGTTTTTCGACACAGGTCTTATTCCTCATGATGGATTCCTCTTTTTTTGCGCTTTTCTTTTCCAGCAGGGTCATCTAATATCTAGGATAAGAGATGTGGTCTTGGGGCAGTTTGGTGGCCCATTAGGCAACACATTTCCCAGGTGGAAGAGTGCAGCAGGAGACATCACGTCCACACAGATTTGCAATCAACATTCTCTTGGCCTGCAGTCACCATCTACCTCACCTCTCAGGTGTTGCGGGAGGAATTCAAGTGCCTGTATAAATCCCTTTCTTAACACAGTTCATTCACTCTGTTCAGTCACCCAGGAATGCAGTCTACCTCTTCCTCACACAGTCTAGTTCGACGACACAATTCAAACACTTCCACCAACAAGAAGAAATCAACATCTTTCCTCGCCCTTTTATATACATTTACATCTCAACAGTGTGTAACCTGTAAACATTCCAAACTCAGAGAGGATGGTGGGAAATGATGCGGTTAAAAAGACCGAGAGACACACACTCTTTTTTCTCCCTCTTTTTTGGCACAAGTCCATTCTTGTCAAAACAGTTGTAGAGCTCCTTATCTACTTGTTCAGCAGGGAAGTTAAATAACCACGTCCACAGAACAAATAATCACATAGGATCCCAGGCGCACACTAAACATCGGGGGGGGGGGGGGGGGGGGGGGGGCATGAGGAACACTAGGAGAGAGAGGGGGACACCTGGGGTAAGAGAGAATGGGTAGAAGGGGAAGAGGTATAGAAGGGGAAGAGGTATTGAAGGATACCAGTCATTAAGACAATGGGTCTGATACAAGAGGCCCTCTAGGGCAGTTAGAGGAGGGATAGGGGTGAGACAAAAGATGGGTGAGTCAAGGGTAAACCTACAGAGGCTATGGGATGGGAGGGGAGGGAGAGAGACAACTCAGCCCTGTCCATGGGCCCGAGAGTGTCAGGAGACGCCAGAGTCATGACATCATCATTGTGAGATCTGTAATTAAGCATTGAGAGCTGAGGAAGACAGTGTCAGCAGCACAGAGTAAGAGAGACAGGGAGGAGGCTGCACAGCCATGTTCATAATGACACCTTAGCGTGGACCAGAGAGACGACGGAACCTTACTGTAGCGAATAATTATTGATGTGACATAAATATGCACGCATACACAGGACAGACATACTGTACATAAATACTAGTACACCTTAACACTTACGTCATGAAACAAGGTTAGTGGAAAAAGGTGACAAAATGGACCCATTATAATGACTAACTACCTACTATTGTCTAAATCAAGCTCAGCTCAAAGCATGTGGTTAACTAAAAGAGTAGTAGCATAGGAATGAGTTAGTGTCCTTGATGAATGTTACACGACTCTCCTAAAGTGCACAAGAAGCAGTCTATTCCTATTTATACCAGCATTAAATCTCTGCACAAATCAGCCCTGATTCAAACGATAAGCTTCACACGTCCACAACGGAGTGGGTTTCTACTAATTTGGGTGCAAAATGAATTCATTGAGCAGTTCCACCTCTGCTGTCCCCTGGTCTTGTTTTGTTACTTATATTTGTATCAGCTGCTCGTGTGCTGAGAAGGCCAAGGGGGGCGGGGGGGGGGGGGGGCAGAAAGAACGTGCTCTCAATTTAAACTCTCCACAGACAGACTGTGTGCATAATATGTCTTTAAAGTTTGCCGTTTTTTTCTTCTCTGTGCTGCTGACTTTTAAGTGTTTTAGTCGGAGTGAAAATGTGCATCCCAGAATGGGCCTCTCTGATTGGAGCCGTAGCTCATCTACAGAAATAAGCCCGCAGTGTGCAAGTTATAGGCCCCTCTCTCATAGTTTACTTTACTACGTTCCCCATGCGTGATGAAGCCCAGTCGAAGGGAGGGGAGGGAGGAGGGGAAGGAGGGCTCTGATATGGCTTGGCGTTCGTATTAAAGAAGAGAAGACCATGCAGTCCACTGGGGGCTGCTCAGCTGTCCAAGGGAGAGAAAGAGAGAGAAGAGGGAGGAGGGGGAGGATTGAGTAGTAACAATGCCATAAAGTTTGTAACTGGACTCCTGTCTTTATGTAATGGAGAAGTGTTGGATGTGTTTGGATGAAATGGGGAACTATTTTTTCAGGCTCCAGAAATATCAGGGTTGAAGGTGATTCAGATGTGATTCAGACCTGGCTGTTTCTGTTCTCAGCAGCTCCACTTCAGGTTCCATGTAATCTGCTCATATCACACATTCATTCATACTGCATCACATATTCAACCTTGGTACATACCATACACTGAAACACCGACAATGCTTTGATTCAAATGTTACATTAAGCCACCTTCTTCCAAGTGAAATATTTTAAAACGCCTACAAAGGGCTTTGCTATGGTGCCAGCAGTGAGCTAATCAGTAGTGTATAATCAGTTATGTGTGAGGCCCCATTTGCAGAGCAGTGAAGTGACCTGCTGATGAAACTCAACCAGTGGGCGCGAAGGCGTCTCTGAGGTGACCTCTCTGTTAGAGCACTGCATCGTGGGAAGATCACATCCATTGGCGAGAGAGAGAGAGATACTGTATAGTAGGGTCAATGTGAACAGTATCTTTGTGTTGTCTCTCCTTCTTCTGCTAGACATGGGTGGGCTGGGCTGAAGGGGAGACATAGCTGGCCTGTCCGTAGTCAGACTAGCTAGGCCCAGAGAGCCACAGGAGTAAAAGGGGCTTTAAGTAAGTTTTAATAGGCACATTATTCCCCCCCCCCCCCCCCCCCCCCCCCCCCCCCCCCCCCCCCCCCCCCATCACCCCGTTCGGGCTCCAGTCTGAACGAGCGGCCTTTTGAAGTTGGTAACAGCTGTAGTGTTCCAGCCCTTATTTAAAAGTCAGCTCACTGACTTCACGTAAAAGAAGAGGGGGACTAGGGGAGAGAGAGAGAGAGAGAGGGAGAGAGAAGGAGAGGAGGGTGTGGGAGGAGAAATTAAGAGCGGGGATGAAGGAGAGAGAATAAGAAGAAAGAACAAGAGAGAGTTGCTAGTGTAGGGAGGGATTAGTTGAGGGAGAGGTTAAAAGTTTGTAGAGTTGCATCTGGCCTCCTGCCTACTCCCCTGTCTATTGCCCTAGGCCTGGAGATCTGCTGCCAACGGTAACCGCACCTGAAGCCGCTCCACGGCACGCTGACTGAGAAGACAGAGGAAGGAGCGCACGCGTGATCCATACGCCATAGCCCTGCACTGGCATAGCCTGCATGTCTATGTGCCAACCCAGAGGAGGTGTGTGTGTGTGTGTGTGTGTGTGTGTGTGTGTGTGTGTGTGTGTGTGTGTGTGTGTGTGTGTGTGTGTGTGTGTTTGTGTGTGTGTGTGTGTGTGTGTGTGTGTGTGTGTGTGTGTGTGTGTGTGTGTGTGTGTATACTACAATCACCCTTGCCAAGTCATGACTTCTCTTTACTCGTTAATCCTTCCCCCCTTCTTTCTCCCCACACTCTTCTCTGTTCTTTTCTATCTCTCTCTCTCCTGCTCTCTCTCCAAGCCTACCCCCCCCCCCTCTCCCTCCTCCCTCCCTCTCTCCCTCCATCTTTGTGCTCAGTCACTCTTGAAAAGTCCCTGGCTGCACAGGACTGGCCAATCCCTCCGAGCCAACCCACCAACCTCCCGAGTCTGCACAGGACTGGCCAATCCCTCCGAGCCAACCCACCAACCTCCCAAGTCTGCACAGGACTGGCCAATCCCTCCGAGCCAACCCACCAACCTCCTGAGTCTGCAATGGGCTGGACAGCAAGTCTCTGGCCAGCCTCTTTTACACGTCCACAACAACAAGGTCCTAACCACAGAACTAGACAACTAGAGGCAGATGGTGTTCCTGCTCCATGGAGGAGGCCTGCACGCCAGACTACAGTCCTGTACTGAGTACATGAGTTTCTAACAGACAGACTGGGCTTAGACTAGACACAGCTCTACAGGACAATGGTATTATGTCTCCCACGGCCATGACAGGCCCAGGAGACAGACCATTCTCTGTTCACTTCACATCTCTCTTTCACTGGAATTCCCCTTAAAAACCTGCCAGCTCACATACTGACATACTGTACACACATACTGATACACACACACTGATACACACCATCACCTTCCCATCAGCTGGGACATGGGAGGGTCAGGAGACAGAGGGAGAGGGAGACACTTGGAGGACACATGGGGGGGACTCCTCTTGCCCCAGGCAGTATAGACAAGCCTGCCTGCCAGCCAATTAGTGTAAGCTGAAGCCCATCGTCCCTCATCAACCCCTCCTAATATAACCCCCCCTAGCCCCCTCCCCAGCCTGGTCCTAGCCCTCTGAACTTGGCATGGCGAGGGCTGGAATTCTGAACCTGCTTGTGTTCACATGCACATCAAAAGCGATTAAGCACAAGCCTCCTGGATTAAGATGAGTCTGTAGCCCCTCACATCTTGAGCTAACCTCTAGAAAGCATTCGGCTCCCTCCTGACACAACAGTATCCAAGTTCACTTTGGACCGACTCCGGCCTCTCCTTTGCTTGTGGAAGTAATACCAGATTACAGAGCAACTGTTGTCAAACGTTTATATAATGTGTTTTTCTTGTTCTTTTTCCCCCTCCCTGTGTTTGGACAGCTGTTCTTTAACAGCGGGCCATCTTAAGATGCTGCTCTAGCATGACTTTTTTTGTGTGGAATTAACGTCTCATTTCAACTTAATAAACATAAAATACATTACGGATTTGGCAGGGAGAGGGAACCTCTGCAGCTGGGGGGGGGGTGGCGGGTGGACGACGGGTGGTAATTATGTTCCTTGATTCTTTTTTGTACCCTGCTCCAGCTCTCTGTTATGGGGTTGTCTGCCTGTGTGTTAGGAGGTGTCAGGAGTCAGCCTCAGTGTACTGTGGCATGGCAGGGGTTAACTCTCCCCATGTAACTCAGGTACACACAACGTGTCCTGACAGGCAGCCCAAACCCCAGCGCCGAGCTACACAGATCCACACAGCCCACAAAAGAGGGGGAATTTCACCAGAGCGAGAAGTTCTACGAAAACAAATGGAGAGGAGGAGAAGAACAACTCCTTGACAACATTCTTTTCTTTGTCGAATCAAAGTAGGGGAGCTTAAACACCCATCAAAACACCCATTGATAAAAAGCGCCAGCTTTAGGTGTCTGGATGGATAGAAGGAGGGAGGAGGGGGGGGGGGCATAGGGTGCAGACACAGGCCAACAGACATCAGAATCAAGCCCAGGGAGTGAGGAGTACCTCGAGGGGAACTCCAAACTGGAAGCAGTAGTGTGTGGAGACTGGAGGACCAGCAGGCTGGAAGCTCTCCCAGAGCCCAGATGCTCTCTGTCAACATAGAGATTCCAGAGAGGAAGCAGGGCTTTACAGCAGCAGGCTGCAGACAAAGCCAGGGCCTGCAAAGACCAGGAGCTCTGACTGAAGAGACAACCTGCTTCACACTAACAATCCAACACACACCCCTGCTCCTTCTCTTCCTCCGCTCTGAAGAGGTCCTGGCCCACTGGTTCTGGTTCCTGGGCCTGAATGGGCCTGTTTCAGAGCAGGCTGTCCCAGCAAAGAGGCCCTGAGAGCAGGGACTGAGCTGCCGAGTCTCCCTGTCCGGGCTGGGCCCCTCTCAACCTGCCTCTGTCAGGAGGTAAATAGCTATTGGCTACTCAATAAGTGGCTTCAGTGCGTTGGAGTGAGGGGCCTTTTCCCCTGCGCTCTCCCCAGCCTTGACAAGCATGTATTGACAGAGCAGTTACACACTAACCCATTGGGGGAAATCCTCCACATTGTGCCCCAGGCAGCTGATAAATGGAACTCATACACTACTTGTAAGCATGAACGCATGCAAACACACACACACACACACACACACACACACACACACACACACACACACACACACACACACACACACACACACACACACACACACACACACACACACACACACACACACACACACACACACACACACACAAGGGTATACACAAACACAACGAAACGGTTCAATACCAGACACACACACACACACACACACACACACACACAGTAAAAGGTGAGGGAGTGTGTGTGAGGAAGGGGGACTTTATGCTAATGTAATCTCCTAGTATATAAATCAAGGAGAAGGACATTGGAGACAAAGACACATACAGAGAAGAGAGTCAGAGATGAAGGGTAAAGAGGCCCAGGGTCCCAGGTCACCAATCTGTCTGATCATATACATCCTGTAAAAACCCCTCACATCCTACTCCATAACAAAATAAGTTCCATAGTTGTGTTGCCGCCTCAGGTGGTGCGAGATTACAGGGACCTCAGTTCAATATCTACAGCAATGATCAAAATACTCGATTAAAAATTCAGCCATTCAATAGCTAAATAAGGGCCTTGGAAATAGCTCTACAAACCCCAAACAGAACGACTTGTATTGACACAGTAGGGGAGGGAGAGAAATGGCGAGAGAGAAAGAGGGAAATCATGTCAGTGCACAGTTTGGCCATGCTGAGGTATCAGAGGAAGCCGTCAATGCCAATCCCTCTGGCTCCATCTGGGTCATTCAGCCATCTCTCCCTCTATCCCGCTTGTCATCCATCCCTCTCTCCATCTCTCCGCCATCAGGGAGCCACAGCAGCCAGCCACAGATGTGGGAGGAAGCAGGAATGAGGGAGGAGAGGAGCGGAGGGGACTGAGCCCCCAGCAACGGAGAGTGTTGTCCTGTCTCTACCCCCTCTCTCCCACACCTCCACCCCATCTGATTCACAGCTGATAAATAGCTGGGGGTGCAGCACTCGCTTTCACTTTGTGATATGATGTCAGTAACCTTCATTGATCTGCGGGTGGGCAGGCAGGCCTTATCGCTGCCTTTCCCCTGTGATATACTGTGATCTGGAGCCCTGACTGCTTTTTAATACACTGCACTTTGGGTAACAGTGTCACGGGTTAACCTCCCTGCCTGCTAATACCTGGGGCCATATTTTACCCTCCAAGTCTGACGGACATCGAGATTACACTGAAACTAACTCAGAGAGAAAGAGAGAGAGAGAGAGAGACCACCTGAAAGGAAGCGATTCCCAAACGTTCCATAACAAAGCCATCACCTACAGAGAGATGAACCTGGAGAAGAGTCCCCTAAGCAAGCTGGTCCTGGGGCTCTGTCCACAAACACAAACAGACCCCACAGAGCCCCAGGACAGCAACACAATTAGACCCAACCAAATCATGAGAAAACAAAAAGAGAATTACTTGACACATTGGAAAGAATTAACAAAAAAACTGAGTAAACTAGAATGCTATTTGGCCCTAAACAGAGAGTACACAGTGGCAGAATACCTGACAACTGTGACTGACCCAAACTTAAGGAAAGCTTTGACTATGTACAGACTCAGTGAGCATAGCCTTGCTATTGAGAAAGGCCGCCGTAGGCAGACCTGGCTCTCAAGAGAAGACAGGCTATGTGCACACTGCCCACAAAATGAGATGGAAGCTGAGCTGCAATTCCTAACCTCCTGCCAAATGTATGACCATATTAGAGACACATATTTCCCTCAGATTACACAGATCCACAAAGAATTCAAAAACAAACCCGATTTTGATAAACTCCCATATCTACTGAGTGAAATACCAGTGTGCCATCACAGCAGCAAATATTTGTGACCTGTTGCTACAAGAAAAGGGCAACCAGTGAAGAACATACACCATTGTAAATACAACCCATATTTATGTTTATTTATTTTCCCTTTGTACTTTAACCATTTGCACATCGTTACAACATCATATATATATATAATATGACATTTGTAATGTCTTTATTCTTTTGGAACTTCTGTGAGTGTAATGTTTATTTCACTTTTGTATATTATCTACCTCACCGTGCTTTGGCAATGTTAACATATGTTTCCCATGCCAATAAAGCCCCTTGAATTGAATTGAATTGAGAGAGAGAGAGAGAGAGAGAGAGTGAGAAAGCATGGCAGAGGGTGATAACACAGCCCTATGGAGGATGTGGAAATGGGGAGGTGAGATGATCGGCCATATTGGTTCTGTGAGTGGAGGACTACACTACCCAATATCTGAGGGCTGAATACTACACGCTCACCTGGCTTGGCATCCCTAAGTGTAGTGACTAAGCATTACTGACCATATGGCAGGTCCTCATCCTGACCCCTCAAACACCCAGGTCCTGACCTGTAACTATCTCCCATCTTAATGATCTCCTCTCCTACCTGTCTGTGTGTGTGTGAGGCTCTGACTGTGCCCTGACTGTGTGGGAGCCCAAACCAACACCTGTGTCAGGGCACTGACCCTGTGTTGACAGAGAGCACAGCGTTCTTACTTACTTATTAGAAAAAGTGCTGACAGGGACTTCCTCCTCTCAGACGTACACACCCCTCCACCTGACCTAAGAGCTGTTCCCAGCTCCCGCTGCACCCTCCCCAGGGAGCTAGACCCAGCTCATCAACCCCTTATCCCCCACCTTACCCTCCTAGTCTGTGGCTGGTCAGCTGGCACTTCTCCAGAGGCGTATGGAAAACAGAGTGCAGAGAGGAGGGGAAACTGGCACTCTTTAGTAAAGCTTTAAAACACATAGAGGGAAAGACAGAGATATAGGTAATTTAAAGTCAATGGAACAAGGCCAATATTGGGTGTTAGTGGACTAATGACATCAATGCCACCACCATAACCCACTATAAACGGATAGACACGGGCACACCCATACATCCAAGCACACACTAGCTAACCCCTACCCTCCATGTACACAGGTTGAGGAAAGCTGAAGATAAAGGAGACCGGAGACTAGCGGCAGAATTATCCCGCCTATTGATTTTAGCTGTTGGGTATTACAGAGGGAAACAGCAGCTTTATCAGGCCAGGATCCCCCTGCACTTTCACTAAGTAAACGAGTATTTTCAGGGCTTATCAGACAAGGAGCCTATTACTGACTCCCTCAGCCTCCTCCTTTACCCAGCGCTAGAGAGGAGAGAGAGGGTGGCCACGACACCACCATTATCTATCCACAGACTCCATTTTGGCTCTTATAGGACCTCTATCACTAAACTATTCACACCACACTATGCATACTGCACTAACAGAACAGATCTGTGTAGGTGTGATGGGCACCTGAGACCGTCTCTTTGAGCCTCTTCCTCGCCCTTTTCCTGCACTTCCTTCATGCCAGGTTCCATCCCTCTGTTTATTTGTTGGTTGCCTGCTGATGGACACCGGTGGCCTTTAAAGCGAGTGGGTCTCTATATCAGCGCTCTCTCTCTCAGGTTTAATATCATTCTACTGGCTGACGTATGTGATGCCCATCATCAGGAGAGGAGGCTCATACTGGAACTAATCACAGAGAAAAATGTATGTTTTAATGAATGAAAAAAAGATCTTCAAAGCTTGATCCACGTCTCCTTAGTGAACGTGTCTGCTCTGAACAGTCACACTCCTTCTTTCTCTGTCTGGGGTCAAAAAAGGACTAGAGGGCTCTCATTCGTTCCCCATATGAAATGATACCTAGGGAGACATTTTGAATGTATACCCATTTCCCAATATTAATAATGAAGGCAGGTAGAGAGAGAACGTTTCCCTCAGCAATTATTGTAAAAGTCTATAATCTAATCAATGTGCAATCCAAAGGATTGTCTTAATACATATAAAATATAGACCACACACAGCATATGTGTATGTGTGGGCTGGTAGCGTGTATGAAGGTGCATGAATTGACTGTGGTGTAAAATGACCTCACCAAGATTAGAACATTATTGAAGAAATAAAGCCTGGTTTAATGATTTACATATTTAATCTAAGACAGGAAATGGGTGTTTTAGAAAGGGAATTTGGAAAGAGAGGCAACGACTGCTAACCAGAAAAACATTGATTGTGTTTCTCTAAGTCTTTTTCTAACTTCAGAAAACACTGGCAGTGAAATGCACATTAATTATTCCAGCATGCTAAAGATACCCTGGTGTCTACAGTCATGGAAGAAGGGAGGAGGAAGGGAGAGATGAATGTGCCACGGAAGGAGATCAAGAGAAAGACTTGAACTTGGTTCAATAGGCAGTGGGAGGGAGGAGCATAGTCTGTAGCCTGGCTGTTTGTCCCCAGCTCTGGCACCCTCTGAGGGGGCAGTGCTCTTTGCCTGACTCCTTGACTCCTTGTCTCCCAGTCTCGCAGTCTCCCTGTCTCCCTGTCTCCCTGTCTCCCAGACTCCCAGTCTCCCTGACTCCCTGACTCCCAGTCTCCCTGTCTCCCAGTCTCCCTGACTCCCTGTCTCCCAGTCTCTCAGTCTCCCTGTCTCCCTGTCTCCCAGTCTCCCTGTCTCCCAGACTCCCAGTCTCCCTGACTCCCAGTCTCCCTGTCTCCCAGTCTCCCTGACTCCCTGTCTCCCAATCTCCCAGTCTCCCTGTCTCCCAGTCTCTCTGACTCCCTGTCTAACAGTCTCCCTGACTCCCTGTCTCCCTGACTCCCTGTCTAACAGTCTCCCTGTCTCCCAGTCTCCCTGACTCCCTGTCTAACAGTCTCCCTGACTCCCTGTCTCCCTGACTCCCTGTCACCCAGTCTCCCTGTCTCCCTGACTCCCTGTCTCCCAATCTCCCAGTCTCCCTGTCTCCCAGTCTCTCTGACTCCCAGTCTCCCAGTCTCTCTGACTCCCTGTCTAACAGTCTCCCTGACTCCCTGTCTCCCTGACTCCCTGTCACCCAGTCTCCCTGTCTCCCTGTCTCCCTGACTCCCTGTCTCCCAATCTCCCAGTCTCCCTGTCTCCCTGTCTCCCAGTCTCTCTGACTCCCAGTCTCCCAGTCTCTCTGACTCCCTGTCTAACAGTCTCCCTGACTCCCTGTCTCCCAGTCTCCCAGTCTCCCTGTCTCCCTGTCTCCCTGTCTCCCAGTCTCCCTGTCTCCCTGACTCCCTGTCTCCCAGTCTCCCAGTCTCCCTGTCTCCCTGTCTCCCAGTCAGCCCTGTAATTTGCTTGGGGAGGAGATAAATCTTATCTCAGAGAACTGATTAAGTTTTTAATTTACACTCCAATCAATAGCCCAGGTCTATTGGCAATGTGTCTAAAACTCTATTTACCAAAGGATTCCCTGCTATCAATTGATCAAGGACCCGGCAGCCATAAATTATAGACATGTGTGAGTGTGTAAGAGAGAGAGAAAGATAGAGTGAGAGAGCCAGTGTGTGCCTAAAGGATTATTTTAGGCTAGAAAAGGGATATGAGGGGCATTTCACTGCAGACATAGTCACTACATCCTAGTGAGCATTGACATATGAACACATTTTGAAAGCAACTGCACAATCGGTTTTGACAGTATTACTAGTGGCAGCTAAAAAGCCAACTTTTGGCCCTGTTCAGTTCAGCCAATTGTGTACCGTGCTCTCCATTGGCAAGGCTGGGGCTGGAATCCTATTGAACAGTGACATTAAAGTAAAAAACGCCCACTAACTAACTCCCACACAACTTTCCTAAGATTGGCACCCAGAGTGCCCCAGCTAAAGGTCTGGAC
The DNA here is from genome assembly GCF_016432855.1 of Salvelinus namaycush. NCBI lineage: Eukaryota > Metazoa > Chordata > Actinopteri > Salmoniformes > Salmonidae > Salvelinus > Salvelinus namaycush. The sequence continues at coordinate 16,512,720 of NC_052336.1, read as the reverse complement.
TAACGAGACCTCCCACTTCCGGTCCATTCTGCTTGAGCGCCATTATCTGTTTACAGTCCCTGCTTTCCCAACGGAACTGTTAAAGATAAATCTGCTGGAGTCGGGTCTCCCCACACTGTGAAGTCCTGAATGCAGTTCCTACACCATGCCTCGGATATCGCATTCCGCCTCGGAAACAGAGGGAAGGATTGTTCAGGCACCAGTTAGCACCACCATGACATCCAGGAAACGGCCCGTCGGCTATTTTCAGCAGTTCAGATGTTTGTTTAGAATTAAAGGGGGGGGGGTCCATGCAGAGCTGGAGATAGTAAGTAAGAACTGTAAAGATCTCATTAATCTAAACAGGGAAAAGCTCCACCTGATTTCTGACCCCACCCTCAGATAGGACTGGGAGAGAGACATGCATTAGAGGCACTCCTCTCTTCACCACACTGAGCAGTACCTAACCTTTACCCTACCCGTTACTCTACCCCTACCCCTTACACCTTACCCTACCCCTTACCCTACCTCTTACCCTACCCCTTACCCTACCCCTTACTCTACCCCTACCCCTTACACCTTACCCTACCCCTTACCCTACCCTACCCCTTACCCTACCTCCTACCCTACCCCTTACCCTACCCCCTACCCTACCCCTTACTCTACCCCTACCCCTTACACCTTACCCTACCCCTTATTCTACCCCTTACCCTAACCTTTACACCTTACCATACCCCTTACCCCTTACCCTAAACCCCTACCCTACCCCTTACCCTACCTCTTACCCTAAACCCTTACCCTACCCCTTACCATACCATACCCTACCCCTTACCCTACCTATTACCCTAAACCCTTACCCTGCCCCTTACACTACCTCTTACCCTACCCCTTACCCTTATACCCTACTCTACCCATTACCCTAAACCCTTATCCCCTACCCTACCCCTACCCCTTACCCTACCTCTTACCCTTACCCTAAACACTTACCCTTATTCTACCTCTAACCCTAAAATCCTACCCTTGCCATTAACCTACCCCTTATCCTACCCCTTACCCTAGCTCTTACCCTAAACCCTTACCCTTACCCTACCCCTTACCCTACCACCTACTCTACCTCTTACCCTAAACCCTTACCCTACCCTACCCTACCCTACCCCTTACCCTACCTCTTACCCTAAACCCTTACCCTAAACCCTTACCCTACCCCTTACCTTACTCTACCTCTTACCCTAAACCCTTACCTTACCCTACCTCTTACCCTAAAACCTTACCCTACCCCTTACCCTTACCCTACCCCTTACCCTAAACCCTTACCCTAAACACTTACCCTACCCTTACCCTTACCCTACCCCTTACCCTAAACCCTTACCCTAAACCCTTACCCTACCCCTTACCCTACTCTTACGCTAAACCCTTACCCTACACTTACCCTAAACCCTTACCCTAAACCCTTACCCTACCCCTTACCCTAAACCCTTATTTGAGCCCACCCCTCTCTTTATTCATGTTTTTGTTTAGTCTTATGTTTTGTTTTGACAGTTTTTTGTTGTTGTTTGTCTTGTCATTTCTATAATTGTAAAGCAACTTTGGGGTTCTTGAAAAGCGCTATATAAGTCCCATGTATTATTATTATTATTATATTAAAGGCAGTAGCCTCTTTTAGCTCCTTTGTTCCCCGTGGTACCTGTGAAAGAGTACAGACACAGAGCAGGCTGAGGCTCTCTCTCTGTCTCTCTGTCTCTCTGTCTCTGTTCCCATGAAAAGGAAGTGGAGGGGGAGGAAGGACGGCAGGCTGCGTTATCACCGTGGAGAAAGTGTCGTCATGGCGGTTCTGCTCTGACCCTGCTGACTCGCCGATTCCTTAACATGAGATCATTTTGGACAGCTGACCTCAATATCACTGCACTCCTAGGACGAAAGGGATCCAATGGGGCTTCTTCTTATTCCCCCACACTGTACAGCCTTCTACTGACAGAGCACTGCACTACCAACCAGCACAGGCATTTAGCTGCTATGGCCAGAAATACCCTTTTTATTCGCACACCACCATTTAGAGGAATTAGAGGAATTAACTGTGGTAAAGTAAACAAGTTATTTTCCTCCTCCTTCCTTCCTTTATCCACAGAGACAGAAATAAACGAGAGGAAACACAAGCTGGGATTTATAGACAATGTCTGTTCACAACGTTTATCCTCAAAAGATCACATTTCACTACGCTACCCTCCACCAAATCCCCCCTGTTAGACAGGACATCATGGCATGTTCATCTAATCATCTAACTGTAAATATCACATAAATACCATTGTTTTCCCATCAAACGTTTCAGACTCTGACCTACAAAAATAAAAAAGGTCAAAAAATAATGCGGTGATAAATGTTTAGGAGGAATGCTAAGTGCTACTTAGTCATTAGGAGAGAAGTTCTCTGGCTGGGCCCAGCATAAACATGCGTCAGAATTACATGTAATTACAGCTGAAAAACTTCCGCCTGCGAGTATGAATCAGCTCAGCAGCTGGCTGGCGTGCCAGCGGAGATTATAGTGCCATGCTCGTCTCCACGTCAATACCTGGGGGGTGGGGGGCAGGAGGGACTGACACTGGGCTAGCATGGGAGACATATCAGGCCTAAAACCACAACACTGAGTCATGGGGAGGGGCACTAAAAAGGTCATCACATAGCCAATTGAAAGGTGTGCTCACTGAAACAAATAGCTTTGGGTCACACTCTGTGCTGGACCATACCAGAGTCCATGAGAGCTTGTCCTTCCTGAGAATCACCCATGGGTCTGTGCAATCACGCCATCCTCCCTCTCCGTCTCTATCTTGCTCTCAGTCCCAGCGTCCTCCTCGCTAGCTAGCTAATGTCTCGGTCTGATTCGATTTAGGCAATTAGGCAGTAATCTATAGACCCTGGGAGTGATGGAAACATTTCCCACTGTCCTTCTCGTCTTTCTCCCAGCTGCTATAATTAGCCAACTTTGTTTCTCATTAAACATCAGAGTGTTATTTACATACCCAGATCCAATTTGGCTGCATCAAGCCCATTCATTTTAAACCACCAAGAAAACCCTGGGATGAGAGGCTACAAACCTAGTTACTTATTTACATAGGAAATCATATATCATGTGCTGCAGAAACTCATATGGAAGATGGCACAGCATAGACATCTAGCTACTAAAACTATCCAGAGGTGGCATCCATGTTGACTGTTCATGATAACAGTATATAACAATGTGTGATGCTGCTGTTGTTGTGAATGTAGAGGAGGTGTCTGAAGGCCTGTTGGGGCATGTGGTCTGATCCTAAAATGGAGGACATTCCTCAGGTCTCTGGTGTGAATGAGCACTGATAGGGGCTGAGGACAGCCTAGTCTGGGCTGGATACAGAAGAGAGGAGAGCACATACACAATTTATTAAAAGTCCCCTATTGTATTGTAGGGGAGTCCCCATGGCGTCTGAACACCACAAGACTGACTTCTGAAGGAATTAACATGCACAAGGACAGATCTGGGTGACTCGCTCATTTGAAAAATTCCTTTTGAGAAATGTAAGATCTAAATTAAATGAACTTTGTAATTCACATCCGAACAACATAATCAAAAGACACATCTGATATAAAGGGAAATACATCAAATGGAAATGGGACTACTGTGAGCACTAACACATTCATAACTTGTTTTGTCCTCTCTGCTTTAAACTAGCCGTGGTCATTCGGCACCATCTTGAATATTGGGGGAGAGCTTTGTTTGAAGGCTATTTGTCTGTTTCTGCCCACTAACAGGCCTGTCAGAGGAGGGGAGGAGAGGGGCTGAGAGAAGGGCCTGTTCCATGGAGCTCTCTTTAGAGCCAGGCAGGTTGGTTGCAGTTAAGGCCTCCACCTAGCGCTTGGCAACTTTTTCTGTTGATATGCAAAGCAGTGCGGATCATTTGGGTCCCCATGGTAACAGCGACTCTGCTTTGCACAAATGTAATGATTAATCGTGGCTTTGATAAAAACGGCCAGAATAGCTCCAACATGAACGATGCGTTGGTGTGTCCTCACCATAACACCTCCCTGCTATTGGCTGGCCAACTCAAAATGGGGAGGTTGAAATGAAACATAACCTTTCATACCAGCCTAGCTAGTCATGGAGTGGTGACACACACACACACACACACACACACACACACACACACACACACACACACACACACACACACACACACACACACACACACACACACACACACACACACACACACACACACACACACACACACACACACACACAGCTCCAAGCCCAGTCCCCGGCCAATAGAGAGGCTGTGGGTTCTAGACATTATCCATACCTGTCTGTGACCCACAGAGATTCTCCTTAGACAGAGAGCAGAGCAGGGCCAGGCTCTGACAGGTCCCATATCACAGACCTATCGAAGCTATAGAGAGGACATGGATGAAGAGGGAGAGGCAGAAATCTAATATGTCTGTCCATGGCATGGTGGAGTTGGAGTGCATATGGAGGAATGTGGCCAGGACTGGGACTGACTGGGGAGAAGTGTAATTCAATCAGCAGCGCTGCGGCTTGACGCAGATTCACTTTGTCAGTTGCACTTTACCATTAATTCATCTTTTGGAAAACAGAGACAATCCAAACAATAATTTCTTTCAACTCAAAAACCTGGCAAAGGGGCGGGTGAAAATCTAATAACAAGGATTTGATAGGCTAACACCCCCACCACCCATCACATCTCACCCTATCAAATAAAAGTTTGCCCTGCCTGACGTACGGACTAGGTCTGTCCATTATGTGACGTCCAATAGTGGGACACAGAGGATAAATCCTGCAATTACGCCTTAACTCACCATTAGCTATATGGACAGAGAGCTTGCAGTCTGTACACTTAAACAGATTGCCTCAACACACACTCACTGTGAGTGAGTAGTGGTGCTGGGGGGGGGGGGGAGGCCTGTCCTGGGAAAGGGTTGTTCCTCCCAGGGCCCTGATTGCACCCCTCCTCAGCACCATTCTGCCTCCTCTGTGAGTAGCAGGACTAGGCTACATGGGACTGGGCTGGGCTGTGCAGTAGAGGGTTAACCGCCCTGCACCGCCCAGTCACAGGCGTGAAGTGAAACAATGAAATAATGGCAGCGAGTGAGCGGCTCAAAGGGCCTGGGTGGAGGGGGGCCTTCGGCACAGGCTCCTGCAGATGTTGCTGGGCCCGGCGGGTCACACACACATTAGCATTCCTGATGGAGGGAGCCCGGATTAGGGAGCTGAATGCCTTTCACCCTCTCTGTCAGAGCCTGAACACACCGGAGAGAGAGCCAGGGCCAAGGACAGAAAGCACAGACAGGCCAGGAGAAAACGGGGAAGACAGAGAGGAATAAAAGCACCTCAGAGGGAGTTAAGGATAGACTAGTTGAGAGAAAGACTGAATTGTAGACGCTGGGGGAGAGGTGGAGAGAAAGGCAGATGGAGAGCTAGAGGGAAGGGGAAAGGCCCACAAATAGACTAAAACAGCAAATGAAAGAGTGGCATTAACTGGACAATAAAGAGAAATGAAGCGTGTGAGAATGTAATGCTTTTGTATGTGTGAGAGTGTATGTAGCATTATAATGAAACGTATTCTAAGTCTATTTGTATTTGTGGCCATGTGAGTGAATGAACATAGACAAAAGGCTTTCTTAGTGTGTGTGTGTGTGTGTGTGTGTGTGTGTGTGTGTGTGTGTGTGTGTGTGTGTGTGTGTGTGTGTGTGTGTGTGTGTGTGTGTGTGTGTGTGTGTGTGTGTGTGTGTGTGTGTGTGTGTGTGTGTGTGTGCAGAGACAAAAGCTTTTGTGAATGTGTGTGTCAGGCCGTCCTCTTTTCCCAGGCCAGAGGTCCGGAGAGGCCTCATATTTCTAGCTGCTGTCAGGCCGGGGTGAGAGGGAGAGACAGCGAGGAGCAGCTGCTTTCTACGAGGTGCCCTGGCTCCCTCATACACGCCCTTTGATCCAGCCTGCCTTGGCCAGCCAACAGTCTCCCCCACTGTATGCGTGTGTGTGTGTGTGTGTGTGTGTGTGTGTGTGTGTGTGTGTTCATGGGTGGGTGTAATTAGCGTGGTGAGGGCCACAGGTGCCGGCTACCCACGCAACATGGCGGCGAAATCCAAGTGGCAGAACAGGCGAAAAAGCGACACCAAAACCTGATCTCTCTCTCTTCAGCTCTCCTTCTTTCTTTGTCTTAGCGTAAGCCAAATTATTCCCCAGGAATGCAGCAGGCCCGGTCTGAAATGGCTGTTTATTCAGCAGAGATTCAAGAATGTGGTGAGATACACACACAGACTCATACATACACACACACACACAATAGTTGTTTATTTGGAATAACAAAAGAGGCACCACTAGTAATTTGTTTTTAATTGCAGGAGAAACGGCTGCAGAGGGATGACCTGTACATCTGCCCAGCAGAGAGAGACAGAAAACAACAGCAGAGAACTACAGCTCATCTAGCTGCTCCAACTTTGTGGAGGTCAACCTTTGTCTTCAGTACCGGGGGATCTGGCCAGGCTCAAACTCCACGCTGCTAACCCATTTTGTCTCATGTCATGATGCCTGGGACTACCACTCTATTCAAAATGGAAGGTTTCCCTCTCTCCTTCTACCTCGCCCTCTGTAGCCTACGTGTTGCTTGCATCTCTAGTCCCTTTCATAATTCTATCAATGGTAATTACTGACGGCACTGCTGTCATTTCTGAGGGAGGCAAGGCGGGGGAGAGAGATACGTCTCCATCAACAAGGCAGCTCATTCTGTGGATTGGCTGTCACAGTGGAGTCACGCCGTAGGACAGCTGAGCGGCTGGGCCTGGTCCTGGGTATTCAGGGGGCACGCTGCCCCTGGCCTGGCCTGGCCTGGCCCTGACTCCCCTGGCCTTCTATCAGCCATCAGCCATCCATCCTCTTTATTCCAGAGTCCGTGGGGTCATCAGGGCTTGACAGCTCCCAGTGCTGCTCCACTAAGCCAAGACAGACACCATCAAAAGTACAGTGCTGTGCTGCGGCGTTCACCGAGTCTGTAATAGAGGTCGACCGATTAATCGGAATGGCCGATTAATTAGGGCCGATTTCAAGTTTTCATAACAATCGGAAATCTGTATTTTTTTTTTTTTACACCTTTATTTAACTAGGCAAGTCAGTTAAGAACACATTCTTATTTACAATGACGGCCTAGGAACAGAGGGTTAACTGCCTTGTTCAGGGGCAGAATGACAGATTTTTACCTTGTCAGCTCGGGGATTACATTTTGCAACCTTACGGTTAACTAGTCCAACGCTCTAACCACCTGCCTTACATTGCACTCCACGAGGAGCCTGCCTGTTACACGAATGTAGTAAGAAGCCAAGGTAAGTTGCTAGCTAGCATTAAACTTATCTTATAAAAAACAATCAATCAATCAATCATAATCACTAGTTAACTACACATGGTTGATGATATTACTAGTTCATCTAGCGTGTCCTGTGTTGCATATAATCGATGCGGTACGCATTCACGAAAAAGGACTGTCGTTGCGCCAACGTGTACCTAACCATAAACATCAATGCCTTTCTTAAAATCAATACACAAGTATATATTTTTAAACCTGCATATTTAGTTAATATTGCCTGCTAACATGAATTTATTTTAACTAGGGAAATTGTGTCACTTCTCTTGCAACAGAGTCAGGGTATATGCAGCAGTTTGGGCCGCCTGGCTCGTTGCGAACTGTGTGAAGACTATTTCTTCCTAACAAAGACAGCCAACTTCGCCAAACGGGGGATGATTTAACAAAAGCGCATTTGCGAAAAAAGCACAATCGTTGCACGACTGTACCTAACCATAAACATCAATGCCTTTCTTAAAATCAATACACAGAAGTATATATTTTTAAACCTGCATATTTAGCTAAAAGGAATCCAGGTTAGCAGGCAATATTAACCAGGCGAAATTGTGTCACTTCTCTTGCGTTCATTGTACGCAGAGTCAGGGTATATGCAACAGTTTGGGCCGCCTGGCTCGTTGCGAACTAATTTGCCAGAATTTTACGTAATTATGACATAAGATTGAACGTTGTGCAATGTAAAAGGAATATTTAGACTTATGGATGCCACCCGTTAGATAAAATACGGAACGGTTACGTATTTGACTGAAAGAATAAACGTTTTGTTTTCGAAATGATAGTTTCCGGATTCGACCATATTAATGACCAAAGGCTCGTATTTCTGTGTGTTATTATGTTATAATTAAGTCTATGATTTGATATTTGGTAGAGCAGTCTGACTGAGCGATGGTAGGCAGCAGCAGGCTCGTACGCATTCATTCAAACAGCACTTTTGTGCGTTTTGCCAGCAGCTCTTCGCAATGCTTCAAGCATTGAGCTGTTTATGACTTCAAGCCTATCAACTCTCGAGATTAGGCTGGTGTAACCGATGTGAAATGGCTAGCTAATAGCGTTTCAATCGGTGACGTCACTCGCTCTGAGACTTGGAGTAGTTGTTCCTCTTGCTCTGCAAGGGCCGCGGCTTTTGTGGAGCGATGGGTAACGATGCTTCAAGGGTGGCTGTTGTCGATGTGTTCCTAGTTCGAGCCCAGGTAGGGGCGAGGAGAGGGACGGAAGCTATACTGTTACACTGGCAATACTAAAGTGCCTATAAGAACATCCAATAGTCAAAAGTATATGAAATACAAATGGTATAGAGAGAAATAGTCCTATAATTCCTATAATCACTACAACCTAAAACTTCTTACCTGGGAATATTGAAGACTCATGTTAAAAGGAACCACCAGCTTTCATATGTTCTCATGTTCTGAGCAAGGAACTTAAACGTTAGCATTTTTACATGGCACATTTTGCACTTTCACTTTCTTCTACAACACTTTGTTTTTGCATTATTTAAACCAAATTGAACATGTTTAATTATTTATTTGAGGCTAAATTGATTTTATTGATGTATTATATTAAGTTAAAATAAGTGTTCATTCAGTATTGTTGTAATTATCATTATTACAAAAGAAAATAACAAATCGTCCGATTAATCGGTATCGGCTTTTTTGGTCCTCCAATAATCGGTATCGGTGTTAAAAAATCCTATTCGGTCGACCTCTAGTCTGTAATATACCATCTTTCACCTTTGCCATCTGACATACAAACACACTGTGGGATGTAGAGGAGGTCAGGAAAAGGTAACCCAGTGTAATATCTTTACCTGTTTCAAAAATGAAAACTACAGTGAACCTGCTAGTTATGTTTTGTGAGTTTACTCTGATAGTACACACGCAGCAATGCTATAAAGGACAGATAGACTATGGTAACAGTGTGCATAAGCATTGACAGTAGGTCTGAGGAAGCCTGGGCCTCTAGTAGGAGCCTCTGCTGCCTGTGTGCTCCCAGCTCCCCTGCTGTCCTTACTCCTCCTGCCTGCCAGCCCCTGATGACATCTAGCGCAGGGAGACGACACCGGAGCACAATGAGGAACCCTGCCATTTGTCAGTTAAGATTGGTGTACCTTTGTCCCCAGTCAATGACTGTCAGTAGCTCTACAAGTTAATATTTGCTTCCGTCTGCTCATAAATTTGCATAGCATTAAAAACCTGACCTAAATGCATTTTTAACACCCCCAGTAATTAGCAGAGCATTTCATAGTAGGAGGGAGAGAGATAACAGGCTGCTGATTCCTCCCTGTCTGACTGTGACCTGGCTGGGCTGGGAGAGAAAAGGATGAACAGGATGGGAGGCAAGGATGAAAAGAGGGAATAAACAGGGCTGGTGTACTGCCTCTTTAATCTAGTACATTAACTCCACACTACACCACATGGGGAGGAGCCAGCATGAAGGGAAATAGCCCCTCCAACACAAAGGGGGAGTGTCAATGAGGGGGCAATAAGGAAAGACAATGAGTAAACAAGCTGGGGAAGTCCAGACCAGGCCTGGCGTGTTAGTAAAACTCCCTGCCTCTCCTCTCCACAACCAGGCTGGCACTGACACAATAGCCCCAGTGTAATTAGCCACCCAATTGGTTGTTTAGCATTTGCATATAAATGCCCTCACAGGCCAGTGCTAAACACGCTGACACAAGCTGTGCCCAAAACAGACGTTCGCCATACCTCTTCTCCTCTAGGGGGTCCCAGGGGCCCTCTTGTGACAGGGTAGTACCCCCCTCCCTGCGCCTCGTGCCTGCTCTGGCTGCAGGCTGGTACTCATGGCATGGCAGAGAAGTGAATGAAGCGGTGTGGTAAAGGGTAGCCGGGTACTCGACTCCACTTGGTTCCTGTTTCTAGTGAGGTTGTGAAACATTGCAGCCAGGCTTCCTGTTGAAGGCCCACACAGCCGGTCGTCATGACAAAGTACACTTTCTGACACTAGCCACAGTACTGGGGGGATAAACAGGGGGGTGCAGGTGGTGTGCACACACATACACATACACACACGCACCACACATACACACAAGCATACACACACACTCCCTCTACAGCACACACACATGCACCGGATTGTTCTGAGGAAACCAGAGGTCTGAGGAGTGTGAGAAAGACTGTTCTTTGCTGATCAGGGTCAAAACACACAGGCTTGTTTAATGTGACCTGACTTACACAGAGAAGCAGAGAGAGGAGAGATAGCGAGATTTGGCAGAGCAGACCAAGCTCAGAGATTAGACTAGTCAGTCAGACCACTTTTACACTGTGCTTCACATTGAAGAGGAGATACACCAGATGCGGTGCTTTAACTGTGTCTATAAATCTGGAGTTTCTATACATAATGTTGGAACAATGTCTTTGTATAAGGGCTCTTTCGTTCACCCATTTACATGTCATTTTCTGTCCACACTGTTGTTATGACAATGGTGATTCATAAAAAAAGCTAAAGAACGGAAGGAAGTGATGGGACTAGTGTCTGTGCCCTCCCCCCCACCTCCCCCTCCCTCCCTCCCTCCCCTTTCCCTATCCTCGCCAATATAAACAAAGCCTGTGTCACCTACAAACTGGCCCTGCTGCTGAGAGGGGACAAGAGCCAGAGCCTCTCTCCCAGGCCTGATAATAACTAGTCTGCTCTGGCACAGAATAGAAGAGAGAACCACTGCACAGAGGGGACACTTCCTGTTTCATCCCCCAGCCCTGAGCAACCCTCCACAGGCCTCTACAGCCCCAGAGAGCAGGCCCCAGGAGCCCTGCTGGAGGCACGTAGGAAGAGAGCTGTGTTAGCGCCGGAGGCCTGGTTCTCACCTGCAACGATGCAGCCTGGTTCTCCACACCGGGACAGGACCCAACATGAGGGAACACCTGGCTTATAGAGCACAGAGGAGAAATGAGGCCAAACCTAAACCTACCACCATGCTCTCACTCTGTCCTACACAGAACACCTCACCTGATCTGCAGAAACCACATTGAGCCTCAGCAGAGATGCTACACAAATTAGCCTAAGCTCTGTGGCAATTTCTACATTTCCAGCAACCGCAGGCGATTAACAACCTACTCCAAAGGAAACCTGGTTAAACATTGCCCTGAAGTCGTTGACTACTGAGAGAGCCAGAGAGGAAGAGAGAGTGATAGAGTGTGTGTGTGTGTGGGGGGGGGGGGGGGGGGGGGGGGGAGAGTAGCTACAAAGAACACTGGCACCTGACAACTAACTACTGAAAGAATTCAGGCTTGAGCTCCCAGTCCAACGCTCACCTCTGGCTGACCTGGTGAATGTGTCCAGGCTGTGTTCAGTTCCTCTGCTGCTTCACACAGCAACACTTCACTGCTATTTGTTTATGCCTGCATTCAACAAGAAGGCCAGTTTGTCCTGTCCGGTATGAAAAAAATGGAAGGGGAAAAAAGCTGCCTTTTCTTACCCAAGTATGATTAAGACAGAGAGATAAACTGATACTTAGTAATTCTACCACGGGAGGATTATCTCATCATTAGATGCAGTAGAACGTCAGAGGCTGTGTTTTGTTTTCACATGCCATCTACAAATAGGCCACAGGTCTCTGCTGCTGTACGCATCCTTATGAATGCTATCACACAGCCGTATGAAGCTAGGATCTGATCAGCCGTATGAAGCTAGGATCTGATCAGCCGTATGAAGTTAGGATCTGATCAGCCGTATGAAGCTAGGATCTGATCAGCCATATGAAGCTAGGATCTGATCAGCCGTATGAAGCTAGGATCTGATCAGCCGTGTGAAGCTAGGATCTGATCAGCCGTATGAAGCTAGGATCTGATCAGCCGTATGAAGCTATGATCTGATCGGTCGTGTGAAGCTAGGATCTGATCGGCCGTATGAAGCTAGGATCTGATCGGCCGTGTGAAGCTAGGATCTGATCGGCCGTGTGAAGCTAGGATCTGATCGGCCGTGTGAAGCTAGGATCTGATCGGCCGTGTGAAGCTAGGATCTGATCGGCCGTGTGAAGCTAGGATCTGATCGGCCGTGTGAAGCTAGGATCTGATCGGCCGTGTGAAGCTAGGATCTGATCGGCCGTGTGAAGCTAGGATCTGATCGGCC